>NC_134893.1:69353673-69361173 GCF_041734735.1 Babylonia areolata | reverse complement strand
TGATGATCATTAACTTACCCCTGCGTGCTGCGAGACGTTTTATTGAATGCTCTGTCTATGTGGTGGCTGTGGTCGTATGATGGTAATTCGATGATTATCGTTGTTGTTGTTGTTGTGGTGGTGGTGGTGGTGATCTTGCTAGCAGATTGGCTGGAATAGTTTTGCTGGCTCTATCCCCGCCTCTGCCCCCCTTACACACACACACACACACACACACACACACACACACACATACTTTCCCTTCACCCCCCCCCTCTCTCTCTCACACACACACAAAACACATACCATTCCTCTCTCTATATATATATCAGACTCTCTCTCTCTCTCTCTCTCTCTGAGGGGGTGGGTGTGGGGTGGGGGAGACCGAGGCAGTCACAGAGAGGCAGTCATGGAGACAGACAGACAGACAGACAGACAGACAGACGAACAGGGACAGAGTGAGAAAAAAAATACGTTGATTTCAGAAGGATAATGAATACATTCTAATACCAAACTCTGGTGAGCTATAAGTTGAAACACACACACACACACACACACACAAAAACTCTGGTGAGCTGTAATTTGAAACACACACACACACACACACACACAAAGAGAAAGAGAGAGAAAAGTTAGAAAAAAAACGGAGAAAACCAGACACACACACACACACACACACACACACAAAGAAGCTTATCAAACACCCCGGACAGTTCGGACATCTCCAGCAAACAGCACGCTGCAAGCAGGCAGGACAAGAACGATGTCTGCTGACATGACATGTCCTTTCCCGCGCTGTTTCCAAAAATACTCTGGTTTGTCAAATACCCCAGTGACAGAACACAGAATAACTGATTTTATAGAATACCTTCCCCCCCCCCCCGCACCCCCCGTCCCCAACCCCGGAGAAAACGGAGTACAACTGCAGGCATAAAAACGGTCATACACTAAAAGGCACATTCGTGTACATGAGTGGACGTGGGAATCGCAGCCCCAAGAACGGATAAAAGGGATATTCCCGTTCTGAGTCATGATATAGTTTGATTCATACACATCTGTGAGTGAGTGTGCAGTTACATGTGTGTGTGTGTGTGTGTGTGTGTGTGTGTGTGTGTGTGTGTGTGTGTGTGTGTGAGTGTACAGTTACATGTGTGTGTGTGTGTGTGTGTGTGTGTGTGTGTGTGTGTGTGTGTGTGTGTGTGTGAGTGAGTGTGCAGTTACATGTGTGTGTGTGTGTGTGTGTGTGTGTGTGTGTGTGTGTGTGTGTGTGTGTGTGTGTGTGTGTGCGTGCGTGTGCGTGTGTGTGTGTGACCTGACTGAATGACACAGGAAACGAATGATGGGCGCCCAAAGGCAACCCGATTCAGTCAGACTTTACCCAGGTAGGCAGCCTGTTGTGCAAATGACTCCGCGTTTGTAAACTGTATAGAGCTTGGGTAGGCGCTATACATAAGTATCCATATTATCATCCTCATCATCCTCATCACGACCATCATCATCATCTTCATCTTCATCATCATCATCATCATCATCCTCATCACGACCATCATCCTCATCATCACGACCATCCTCATCACGACCATCCTCATCATCATAACATACATACATATATATCTATATCTATATATATCTATATCTATATATATATATATATATATATATATATATATATATATATATATAAGAAGATTTCGGAAGCGTGAAGACTGGAAATGTCAGTCTGGATACAACAGGCTAAACAGGCACACGTGACCTCGGTTTATCGTCTCATCCGAATGACTAGCGTCCAGACCACCACTCAATGTCTAGGGGAGGGGGAGAAAATATCGGCGGCTGAGCCGTGATTCGAACCAGCGCGCTCAGATTCTCTCGCTTCCTAGGCGGACGCGTTACCTCTAGGCCATCACTCCACACAATACAATACTATCCAATACAACACAACACGAGTCTAGTTCGGTCCTTCTCTCATATATCGAGGCATTTTCAGCGCTTTTGGAAAAAACAAAACAAAACAAAACAAAAAAACCCAAAAAAAACCAAAAACCAAAAAACCCCACAAAACAAAACAAAACAAACAACAAAAAAACAAACAAACAAAACAAACAAACCAACAATAAAAAAAAACCCTCTCCTAATTCCTCAATGGATTGTGTTCAGAAGTACATTTTTTTTTTTTTTCATAAAAAAGGTAGTTCGTCAAATTTAACCCGCCTTGTTCCGCTGCGAGAAATGCACTTGACATGCGGCAATAGAACTAAATCCCGCCTGAGCCTTTTTGGTGCTTCCGAGTGGCCATTTGAAACACATGACGCCTCGCTGTTAAAGATTAACTTGCCCTTAACTGCCTGCCTGCCTGCTGCCTGCCTGGCTGCTGCCTGCTGCCTGCCTGCCTATGATATGGTCTGTCTGTCTGTCTGTCTGTCGTTCGACAGTTAAAGGTTTACTGCTGGCAGCAAGCTGTTGTCAGCGACATGCTGTTAGTGCCTCCCACGCACCCGACAGGCGCACACACACACTGACACACACACACACACACACACACACACACACTGACACACACACACACACACACACTGACACACATACACACACACTGACACACATACACACACACACTCATACTGATACACACACACACACACACACACACACACACACACACACTGACACACACACACACACACACTCACACACACACACACTCACACACACACACAAAGACACAACACACACACATACAACGGACACAGACACACACATTCACACACGCGCATACACATATAGAGAACACAACTACACACACACACACACACACACACACACACACACACACACACACACACACACACACAGAGCGCATAAACAGAGACACACACGAACACACACACACACTCATTCACACATTTGCACACTGAAACACACACACACACACACAAACACACACACAACGCAGGCACACAGACACAGACACACGACACACACATACAACACACACACACACACACACACACACATTCACAGGCACATATACACACAAAGAGACACGCACACATAAACAGCACATGCGCACACCAACACACACAGAGAACACACCTACACACACATACAGAGAACACATCTACACACACACACACACACACACAACACACACCTACACACACACACACACACACACACACACACACACACACACACACACACACACAGAGTTCGTAGTTGATTACCGATTTCCAACAAACGCGTTTGTCGTCAAATCCGATTATTGCCTTGCTTTGATTTTTGCGCTAATATCTAATGTCCATAATTCCCCTGATGGGTTTTACGACAAATAGAATGAGTCTAAGCCTGACTCTCTCTCTCTCTCTCTGTGTGTGTCTCTCTCTCTCTTGCACACACACACACACACAAATATACAGCACACACACACACACACACACGCGCGCGCGCACGCACGCACGCACACACACTCACAAACACACACACACACAGAACGACACACACGCACTCACAAACACACACACACACACACAAACACAAACACACACACAACGACACACACACACACGTCTACCACCCTTTAAACAATCTCTCCCATCCCAGTCCAAAAAAAAAATCAATAACAGACTTTCGAGAAAGTAATCCCAGATGAAGTTTATTATTATTATCATTATCATTATTATTATTATTATTATTATTATTGTAAGATTGCGAAAGACACTTCGGTGGGGGTATTAAGTGTCTGTGGGGGGCGAGGGGGGGAGTGGCGTTATTGCGCCGAATCACAGATAAAAAACTGCGTTGTGCGTTACGCACACTGAAAACGCTGCGGAACAAACAGTGTTAACGTCGTAATGGGCCATCTTTTCTCTCTGTCTATCTATTTCTCTCTTACCAGTATGTCATGAGAATAATGATTTTTTTTCTGTATTATGTTTCGTAGCTAGTCTTGTTTACATTTGGAATTGATCCTATATTATTTTCCATACATGTAGCATTATGGTGTTTTCATTACATTATAGTAGTAGTAGTAGTAGTAGTAGTAGTAGTGTAGGGACTGGCATTTGACTGCCTAGGCCTCACGGCTTTTTAAATTTTTTATATTATATATATTTTTTAATTTCCCCTTCAATATCTGTCTCCTTTTATTTGTGGGATACACTTACGTTTTCATGTACTGTAACTCGTTCGTCAAAGTCAGAAAAACCTTTTCTTTTTTTGAATTGATGTTCATGTCAAGGACATTTTGAACACATTAGTATTTTGTGCAAGTTTAGTTTCAAAAGGCAGTACATTCCGTAATTGTTCACACACTCCTTCCTGAGGGGCTTTGCACTGTATATGAACACATCATCTTCTTCTTCTTCTTCTGCGTTCGTGGGCTGCAACTCCCACGTTCACTCGCATGTACACGAGTGGGCTTTTACGTGCATGACCGTTTTTACCCCGCCATGTAGGCAGCCATACTCCGCTTTCGGGGGACACACATCTGCTCCTCCAAGGCCTTTAGACAAACAGCAACGCCCCCCCAAAGGTTAGACTAGGGGCCGACCAGTCCGACCTATACTCGCGCAGCTTTTAGAAACTTGAGATCGAAATCATAACTTCTTGGGAGTTAACTGCACGCTGAATGGATGGGGGAGAAACAAAAAGAAACAATGACAACAGCAACAACAACAACAAAAAACCAACCCAACAACGAAATAAATTATTAAAGGAGTATCTCATCAGATGCGTTAGATTTCACGAGCAGCACCAGCAGCAGCAGCAGCAACAACAACAACAACACACACACACACACAGAGAGAGAGAGAGAGAGAGAGAGAGAGAGAGAGAGAGAGAGAGAGAGAGAGAGAGAGAGAGAGAGAGAGAGAGAGAGAGAACGAATGAACCTTTTTTCTTAATGAAGGAAATGGAATAAGCATGCATATGCTTAATTTTTTTTATCATCCAGCGCTCAGGGCAACGATGAATGGAGTCAAAATATCAACAAGATTACAAAAAGTTATTGAAACCCCCCCCAAAAAAAAACATGACAGTCAAATACATTCAAATGCACAGTAAACATTTGCAGGTACATAATCATGATACTTGCATTCATGATAAAAATGTATATGAATATAGTAGTGCAATGAGAGAGAGAGAGAGAATGAATGAATGGTTTATTCATTTATAGGCCATTGCCCCTTATGAAAGGGTGTCACAATTTCTTCATAGACATTGCATCGTGCATTGAAAAATGGCATTCGTTCAGATAACATAAATATATCATACCTTAATTTTAAGTAATATGTCCTCACCTTAGTAATACATAATACACATCATGAAACATATTGTATTCAATTGACATTTATACACCTAAATGATATATGATATACGCTAAATAATAACTCTTACATGCGTGGCTAATAACACTCAGTTACGTTATACACATCGTCCGTATGTAGTCGTTACTGGATACACTAAGACATAAGAACAGATCGGAGCTTGAACGATTTATACAGATAAATTGATAGGTTTCTAATAGTTTGTTCATGCGCTGATGCCATAAGTAACGACAGTCTAAACTGACTTGGGAACTTAAAATATTTCAATGGTATGTACTGTACTCTTAAATTATAAAATTATATAAGACAGGGCAGGACAGAACAAAATGCACCTCATTTTCTTTCTCCATCTGGCAAAGTGACATAATAAGTCAGCCTCGTTGTGCATTCTATAACGATAACTATGTTCAGCAATATCGGAAATGCCCAGTCTGAATCTTGTCATGTGAGAGAGAGAGAGAGAGAGAGAGAGAGAGAGAGAGAGAGAGAGAGAGATGACGATGACGACGATATTGATGATGATGATGATGACCAGAAAGACAGTGTGAACACAAAAACAGACAGGGAGACAGACAGACAGACAGACAGAGACAGACAGACGTAGACAGAGAGACACAAGACAAAAAGAGAAATAATGAATCACAAAACCAGCCTTCAAACTTACAGATCATGTACATGTCGCTTCACTCAACAGATCACCCAACGAAAACGTGCAGCCCACAGGGAGGGGGGTGGGGGTGGGGGTGGGGGTGGGGTTGCGGGTGTGTGCTGATTATCTGGTTGCAGTTTTCCTTGCAATTTATCTTTATTTTTATCTTATCTGTCTATTATCATCAATGAGCAGCATGGTAGGCTACGTTTATAATTATATTCAAATAATGTTTCTTAATTCTTTCTGTTTTTACATGAAGAATACTAGTTATTACCTGCAGTGTGAGGATGTATGTATGAAACGGTGTATGTGATTTTTTTTTTTTTTTTTTTTTTTACATTTGTATCTTCGTAATATTCGTAAAAGCTGTTGTTGACTTTTACAGTTATGGTCCCCATGTTGTTTACTTGTCTATGTTGTGATAATGCACCTGACCAAATTTCTCCAGTTGGAGATAATAAAGTTATTCTTATCTTATCTTATATCAGCCCTGTTTTCGGAAAGCCTTGTAATGTTTACCTTCTCGGTGACAACTTTCCACTCCACGTAGCATCTCTGTCTCTCCCGTTTACTGTTTTGATTTCAACCCTCATTCTCCCAGTTCTTTAACCCTTTCACTGCCAAGCTCGCATTTATGCAGCAGCTAGGTAGAGGACCCATGTCACTGAAGGGTGACCAGATCGTGGGTCTGTTATCCATGAACCTACTGCTCTTTATGTTCGGTGGTAGGACAGGCCGTATTCTCTACACATCGCAGGGGGAATCCCCAGCTATTATTAGACACCATATTTTCTGTGTCTTGTAGCACAAGGGAATTTTGCACTCTAAATTGACTGGCGGTGAAAGGGTTACGATACGCAATTACGTCAATCGTACACATCTCCATCTGTGCCCAGACAAGATAAGAGAAGGAGTTTTTTTCCCCCTAATAATCCCACAGGGTTTGTGCTACATGACAAAGTAATGCATAAAACAAACACAAAAAAATGTAATGATACTTATATATGTAAGTTCTCCAGGGTATGTATGACAGTCAGTCGTGTTTCACTATGACCATCAGAACAGCGGAGGTAACTGCTGTCACGACTATCTGGGCTAGAGTTTGATTACAGTGGAGAGTGTCTTGCCCAAGTTACATCCCCACTCTCTCGGCCAAAACGGTTTTAGGACAGTCGACGTTGGGAATGGTTCCCAAAGGCCAACTAGCCCCCAAGGCTGCAGCACTAAGAGCCAGTGCAGTTTTGCCTCCTAGTTTGAGAGTTATAGTCCTTCACAAAAGACTAAGCTGTAAATGACTCCCAATTGTAATGGAGAAACCATTGAGGATACAGCTCACACTTTGACGTTGCAGGTTAGCAGTTTAACTCACTCAGTACGGCCAGTCCTCTCTTCTCCTCTACACAGACCCCTTGGATGTTCAGTGGGTGTCTGAATGATCCAACCTTTAGCTTCCGTCGTCAGAAATGTGGTAGTCTTTGTCAACATTCACCTCTTCAGTATAAGAGCCTTCCGCTTGCAATATTTTGATAATGGTAATTGGGCTGA
>NC_134893.1:69336173-69341173 GCF_041734735.1 Babylonia areolata | reverse complement strand
TTTTGCCCGGAACAACCCTTTTGTTGCCATGGGTTCTTCTACGTGCGCTAAGTGCATGCTGCACACGGGACCTCGGTTTATCGTCTCATCCGATTGACTAGCGTCCAGACCACCACTCAAGGTCTAGTGGAGGGGAAGAAAATATCGGCGGCTGAGCCGTGATTCGAACCAGCGCGCTCAGATTCTCTCTCGCTTCCTAGGCGGACGCGTTACCTCTAGGCCATCACTCCACTTTGAATGTTAGCTTCTTGCTCTACATTACTGACAGATTCGTTGAAGACACTAAAGAAGTGACTGTGCCATTGTTCAATTGATATTTCATTGTATAGCAAAGTCTTTCTGTTTACAGATCTTTTAATACCGCCCAAAATGTCTTGGAGTCATTTACTCAATCTTGGAGCTTTTCAAGCCTGTTTTCTACAAACTCTCCTTCCTTCATTTTTCTCAGTTTAACATTTTCTTTTCGAGAAAAAGCATACATTTCTCTTTTTTTCCTTTTTTTCTGTTTTAATAATAATAATAATAATTATTAATAATAATAATAATAATAATAATGGATACTTATATAGCACACTATCCAGAAATCTGCTCTAGGTGCTTTACAAAAACGCTTTTGTTAACATAAAACATCATATCTATGTTACATACACACACCAAAATGTGACCACACACACACACACACACACACACACACACGCTGCATACATACATTTTAACATACATGTGTATCTAACAGCTACCCTAACACATACGCACACATAGGCAGGCACAAACTTACATAAACACTCGCACACGCACACACAATACGCATTCATATACATGCATGTAGTTATGTACACATACATATGTATACACACATAGCCAAGCACAGCTAACGCAAAGGAAGTGGACCTGCCACAATTGAACTTACTGCTGAGGGAAAAGGTGAGTTTTGAGACGAGATTTAAAAGATGCGAGGGAATCAGAATGACGGAGGTCATCAGGGAGCTTGTTCCACGCCTTTGGCGATTGAAAAGAAAGCGATGTTTTACGTCTGTGGAAGCTCTTAAGTAACTTTGGACTTCTTGTTTCTTTCGTTCACACTCCTCAACGAACCAGTCACTCCTTTTCTTCCTCCCTTTTCCTGCTTTTCTTACCACACAAGCAGCCGCACTGTATAAAGCACCAACAAACATGTCTACACTTTCATTCCCGTTTACACATAACAATTCAAAAGCTTTGTGTGAACTGTCATAAACCTCACTGACTCTCTTCTTCATTCTTGTACACATTTGCATTTTCATCTGACCAGATGATTTTTTTTTTCTTCACCCTGCTGTTTGATGATTAAATTTTTATTCCCTGAATGACGATTAATGTTATCACATGTTACCTCAACTGGAGGATGCCATGAGTCCACCTGATCACCAACATGCAAATCAAAGTTCAAGCGCAAATCTTCAGAAACACACACACACACCCAGACACACACACACACACACCCAGACACACACACACACACACACCCAGACACACACAAATCAATTACACTGGAACCATTTGGTGAAACAAAAGTACATACACCCTCTTCATCACTTCGACAAAAGCCGTTAAGAATAATCAAATCAAGAATGAAACATAAGTGAAATGGTTCACTTTATCTTAAAATGTAATTTTTTATTTTCTTACCTGAATGTTTTCTTTTTACATGTTAGTTCAAATATACGTTGTGATCAAGGAAGGGTGTGCCAGTTGCTCATTCGTTTTTCGGTTTTATTTGTCGATGAGCACTTGTCTTTTTAAATGTTATAATTATCTTACTGAATATTCTCCTTTTTATAATGATTGAAACATACACGTGCGCGCGCACACACTCTCACACGCGCACACGATGCATGCACACGCACGGACATACACGCAACACACACACACAGTTGTTACACTCTAAATCATAATGTAACAGTATCTTACTCACATGTTTTTCTTTTTACATAATAATTGATGTGTGCATGGTGACCAGTGAAGGGTGTGTCAGTTGTTTGTTTTTTCTCTTTGACTTTTGCTGACGGGTATTTTATTCTATTTTAAGTGAGCCTAAAGAGAATTTTCTGTTTTGGTTGAAGCAGACAATAAAGTATTTTGAACTGAACTGAAATGAACAAGTCCAGTAGTGATTTACCAACATTATTATTAACAATATCGTCTTTTGTACGACGTGATCCACTTTCCTCATTCGTGATAGTATTCTCCATATTACTCAAACAGTTAGTCATCACTTCTCTCTCTAATTGCTGGTGTCCTGTTCTGACATTCAAATTCCCTGTAATCATAACACACACTTCATCATTTGCCAATTCATGCAGTAAAGCTTCTGCCAAAATTAAAACACCGTCTTTGAAAAGTTTATCATTGTAAATGGGTCCTCCTTCTGGGACAACATAAAAAGCTACTAACACAACACCCTTATCTAAACCAAACACATTTTTATCTATCCTTATTGCGATAGTATTGTCACAAGACATCTTTATTTCTTTAACATTTTTTTCAATACTGTTTTTTTACTAGCAACAGAGCATCTGAATTGTTTTCAGCTGGCGCATTAATTTTTTTTTAGAATCTGTAAAAACTCCATTATAATCGAAGGTTAAATCAAGAAACGTTTCTGTTCAACAAGCAAAATCAAATTTATTTACATAATTCAGGAAAGAATTATCATTCAATTTACTGTACAAATTTCCCACATTATAAGTAAAAAAAATTACTTTATTCCTCAAAACTTTTCAAGTAGTTTATCATTTTTTTTCTTCTCTTCATCAGCTCATCAAAATTATGCCCTTTGCAGCAAATATTGGCAGTGCAGAAAAAAAAAATAAAGCGCAGTGGGCGTGCGGGTTGGGCGGTGGGGGTGGGGGATGGGACGTGGGGCATGGGGTCAGGAAAGGGTGGGGGTGGGGGATGGGACGTGGGGGATGGGGTCAGGAAAGGGTGGGGGTGGGGGGTGTGACGTGGGGGATGGGGTCAGGAAAGGGTGGGGGTGGGGTCAGGAAAGGGTGGGGGATGGGGGTGGGGTCAGGAAAGGGTGGGGGAGGGGGGTGGGGGATGGGGTCAGGAAAGGGTGGGGGTGGGGGATGGGGGGTGTGACGTGGGGGATGGGGTCAGGAAAGGGTGGGGGTGGGGTCAGGAAAGGGTGGGGGATGGGGGTGGAGTCAGGAAAGGGTTGGGGTGGGGCGTGGTGGGTGGGTGGTGGGGCATGGGGTCAGGAAAGGGTGGGGGCGGGAGTGTGGGGGGATCGAACTCTCTGTTCCCGGCACGTTTTGCCATGTAATGAGTGGGATGATCAAAATGTCTTCCTCTTCAAAGTCACCGAGGTCGTTTCCGTTTCTTTTCAAAGCGGTTCTCAGACACTCGTCGTTGTTCGTTTGTTTGTTTGTTTGTGATAACGTCATAGCAATTTGATCAGATCACGCTGGACCAGCCAGATTATATATTTCAAAGAGGTCAAGAAAAAAAAATAATCGAAGAAGAAGAAGAAGAAGAAGAAGAAGAAGAAGAAGAAGAAGAAGAAGAAGAAGAAGAAGAAGAAGAAGAAGAAAGAAAGAAAGAAAAATGAAAGAAAGAAAAATAAAAGAATAAAAACAACGCAGCATACCCGATACAATTTCACCCAATATCCTCACCAGTTATTATTAGCCTTATCCAGGGGGGGTATTAAAACGCGCGCGCGCACACAGACACACAGACACGGACACAGACACACTCTCTCTCTCTCTCAGGACTACGCGGCAAACGAGAGAGAGAGAGAGAGAGAGAGAGAGAGAGAGAGAGAGAGAGAGAGAGAGAGAGAGAGACCTTTCATGTAACGTGGCCCATTTCCCCATCTTCTTCGCATTCTTCCTACCCAGTAGTAAAGGCCTTTAAAAAAAAATTTTTTTTTTACAGTTCTGCCCATTTCACGACACAAAACATAAAAAAAATAAAGAACGACACATAACATAAAAATAAAGAAATATGAAATGAAATAAAATAAAATAATAAGAAACGACGATCAAGAATAGTAACTGGAATGGTCTATTAAAAGTAACAAAGCAATGAAAAGAACAACTGGTACATTATCATGTACGTACGTACGTACGTACTTACACACACACACACACACACACACACACACACACACACACCAAAGAAGAAGAAGAAGAAGAAGAAAGATAAGAAGAAGAAAGAAATAGAAGAAAGATAAGAAGAACAAGAAGAAAAGCCAAGAACAATAAACAAAAGAAGCGGAAGAAGCGGAAGAAGAAGAAGAAGAAGAAGAAGAAGAAGAAGAAGAAGAAGAAGAAGAACACAATATTACTTTTATTGTCAAACATCTTACAAATGCGATGTCAAGGCCTTTTACCTTGACACAGACCAAGTTGCACTTTTTGCGCTCATGTCAAAAGGAGGGGGAGAATTAGATTGATTGATTGAATCTTTAATGGGTAAAGAATTAGGCGCAGAAAAGGCCTTTTTTTTTACAATTCTGACCATTTAACGACACAAAACATAAAAAAAAAAAAATTATAGAAATAAAATGAAACAAGACAGAATAAAAAGAACGACGAATCAGAATAGTAACTGGAACAGTTTCAGTTTCAGTTTCACTTTCTCAAGGAGGCGTCACTGCGTTCGGACAAATCCATACACGCTACACCACATCTGTTGAGCAGATGCCTGACCAGCAGCATAACCCAACGCGCTTAGTCAGGCCTTGAGTGCATGCTTACATATTTGTGTACCTATGAAAGTGGATTTCATTTTACGTAATTTCGCCAGAGGACAACACTCTCGTTGTCATGGGTTCTTTTTCAGTGCGCCAAGTGCGTGCTGCACACGGGACCTCGGTTTATCGTCTCATCCGAAAGACTAGACGCTTAGTTTGATTTTCCAGTCAAACTTAGGAGAAAGGGCGAGAGCGGGATTCGAACCCACACCCTCACGGACTCTCTGTATTGGCAGCTGAGCGTCTTAACCATTCTGCCACC
>NC_134893.1:69323673-69328673 GCF_041734735.1 Babylonia areolata | reverse complement strand
TCCAAGAAGTCCATTAGCGTCCACGGTGGGGCATCATCACGGAACAAAGTCTTCAGAGAATCTGCCGTGCAAGGATGTATGTCACTAACGTCATGCAGATCTCTGCTGTCACGGGGAAGGGGGAAAGGGGGGGGGGGAGAGGCTGAGGGGGCGCGGGGGTTGGGGGTGGGTTAGGGGAAGAGGGGTGTCGAAGGGGTCGGGGGGAAAAAAAGAAGAAAAGATCAATGGTTTTGGACCCTGGCTGGCACAATCAGCAGCACACGCTTCCCGGAAGCTGCTACCTCCGCCGCCCTCCCCCCCCCCTCACCCTCCTCCCCCGAACCTCCCCTCCCCCCCCCCCCCCCCGCCACCCCCCTGTCCTCCTCTTACGAGGAGGAGAGTGTGGTGAGGTAACCTCCAATGTCCCACACTCACACACACCTCTCTCTCTCTTTCTCTGCGATGACATTAGGAAAGAAACTATAAAATTAATCTCAGAAAATACATTCTCTGTTAAAAAAATTAGGAAAGAAACCATAAAATTAATCTCTGAATCTACATTCTCTGAATGTCAACACACCCTCCCCCCCACACACCCTTATTCCCCCCCCCCTTCCCCGACACACACACACACACACACACACATACACAACCACCTTCCTACACACACACACACACACACACACACCATACGCACACACACACCATACGCACACACACACCAACTCACACATCAACACCACCTTCCTACACACACACACACACACACACACCAAACACACACACATTCAGACACACAACATACCACACACACACATTCACACACACAACACACACACACACACACACACACACACACACACACACACAAAGCGACGACAGACACACACCTGGGAAGAAGAGTGTGTGTGTGTGTGTGGGGTGGGGGGTGGGGGGTAGGGGTGGGGTTCAAACGCCAAACACCTAAAAGCAACAAAAAAGACCTCTCCATCTCCATTGACCTTTTGCGTCTACCACCCCCCTCGCCCCTCCTCCCCCCTTCCCCCTCCTCCCCCCTCTCTCAAATCCCTTTTCCCACCGGCCCAATATCCATCGATTCGTCTGGACAGCCAGGTCTTAGAAAACCCCGCTGTTAAACGGAATCCGTTGGGCAGCTTTATCTTTCCAGGGAAAGGGAAGACAGGAAGAAAAGAGAGAAAGGCAAGAATGGGAGAAGATAATAAATAAATAGAACAGGGGGTAAAAAAAAAAAGAAAGAAAAAGAAAGAAGAAGAAGAAGAAGAAGAAAGAAAAAAAGAAAAAAAAAAGAGATCAGGGTTTGAGGCCGTGACTGAGAAGAACGACGATGGCTTCTGTGGTGTGTGTGTGTGTGTGTGTGTGTGTGTGTGTGTGTGTGTGTGTGTGTGTGTGTGTGTGTGTGTGTGTGTGTGTGTTACTCTTCCTCCCTCCTTCAGTTCTCTCTCTCTCTCCACTCTTTCTGTCTCCCTCTCTCTCTCTCTCTTCCTCAACCCCCCCCCCCCCACCCCTCTCTCTCTCTCAGTCCTTGAAGGATCCTCCTGGATAAACAGGTCTTTAACCCAATCCGCGGTAACACTTTCTCTCTGTGTCTCCCTTCTGTCTGTCTGACTCTCCCTCCCTCTCCCTTCTCTCTCACTCTCTCCACTCTTTCTGACTCCCTCTCTCTCTCTCTTCTCTCTGTTTCCACCCTCTCTCTTCCTCCCCCCCCCTCTCTCTCTGTCCTTGAAGAATCCTCCTGGATAAACAGGTCTTTAACCCAATCTACGGTAACCATATCTCTTCTGTCTGTCTGTCTGTCTCTCTGCTCTTTAACCCATTCCACGGTATCCAAATCTCTTCTGTCTATCTGACTCACTCTCCCTCCTCTCTGTCTTCCCCTCTCTCTCTCCACTCTGTCTCCCCCTCTCTCTCCTCCTCCCCCTCCCCCTCCTCTCTCAGTCCTTGAAGAATCCTCGTGGATAAACAGGTCTTTAACCCAATCCACGGTAACCATATATCTTCTGTCTGTCGGACTCACTCACTCTCCCCCCCCTCTCTCTCTCCCCCTGTCTCTCCACTCTCTGTCTCCCTCTCTCTCTCCTCCTCCCCCTCCTCTCTCAGTCCTTGAAGAATCCTCGTGGATAAACAGGTCTTTAACCCAATCCGCGGTAACCATTTCTCTCTGTCTGACTCTCCCTCTCTCCACCCTCTCTCTCTCCCCATCTCTCTCCACTCTGTCTCCCTCTCTCTCTCCCCCTCCCCCTCTCTCAGTCCTTGAAGAATCCTCGTGGATAAACAGGTCTTTAACCCAATCCGCGGTAACCATATCTCTCTGTCTGACTCTCCCTCTCCCCCCCGCCCCTCTCTCTCTCTCTCTCAGGTATTTAACGCAATCCACAGTAACCATATCTCTTCTGTCTGCCTGACTCTCTCTCCCTTCCCCCCTCTCTCTCTCCTCCTCACCCTCTCTCTCCCAGTCCTTGAAGAATCATCGTGGATAAACAGGTCTTTAACCCAATCCACGGAAACCATATCTCTTCTGTCTCTCCCTTCTGTCTGTCTGACTCTCCCCCCCATCTCCCTTCTCTCTCTCCTATCTTTCTGTCTCCCTCTCTCTTCTCTCTCTTTCCACCCTCTCTCTCTTCCTCACCCTCTCTCTGTTCTTGAAGAATCCTTCTGGATAAACAGATCTTTAACCCAACTCACGGTAACCATATCTCTGTCTCTTCGTTCAGTCTGTCTGTCTGTCTGTCTGTTTGTCTGTCTCTCATGTCTTTAACCCAATCCACGGTAACCATATCTCTTCTGTCTGTCTGACTCCCTCTCCCTCCCTCTCTCTCTCTCTCTCCCTCCCCTCTCTCTCTCCACACTCTCTGTCTCCCCCTCTCTCTCTCTTCCTCACCCCCTCCACGGTAACCATTTCTCTTCTGTCTGTCTGTCTGTCTGTCTGTCTGTCTGACTCTCCTTCCCTCCCTCTCTCTTTCTCTCTCCCTCCCCCTCTCTCTCAGTCCTTGAAGAATCCTCCTGGACGAACAGGTCTTTAACTCTCTCCATACGAACGGCGAAAGAGACGACGTTAACAGCGTTTCACCCCAATTACCATCATCAAAATGTTGCAAGCGGGAAGGCTCTTATACTGAAGAGGTGAATGTTGACAAAGAATACCACAATTCTGACGACGGAAGCTAAAGGTTGGGTCATTCAGACACCCACTGGACATCCGAGGGGTCTGTGTAGAGGAGAAGAGAGGACTGGCCGTACTGAGTGAGTTAACTCAATCCACGGTAACCATTTCTCTTCTGTCTGTCTGACTCTTCCTCTCTCTCCCTCTCTCTCTTTCTCTCTCTCCCTCCACTCTTTCTGTCTCCCTCTCTCTCGATCCCCCCCCACTTCCACATAGGTGGAGTGATGGCCTAGAGGTAACGCGTTCGCCTAGGAAGCGAGAGAATCTGAGCGCGCTGGTTCGATTCACAGCTCAGCCGCTGATATTTTCTCTCCCCCCCCCCCCTCCACTAGACCTTGAGTGGTGGTCTGGACGCTAGTCATTCGGATGAGACGCTAAACCGAGGTCCCGTGTGCAGCATGCACTTAGCGCACGTAAAAGAACCCACGGCAACAAAAGGGTTGTTCCTGGCAAAATTCCGTAGAAAAATCCACTTCGATGGGAAAAAACGAACAAAACTGCACGCAGGAAAAAAAAAAAGAAAAAAAAAAAGGTGGCGCTGTAGTGTAGCGACGCGCTCTCCCTGGGGAGAGCAGCCCGAATTTCACACAGAGAAATCTGTTGTGATAAAAAGAAATAGAAATACAAATACATCAGCATCCGTACCACCCTGCTGTGCTGACAATGCTGCCGAGGTAGATGAAGCTCTCCATAGCCTCCGGTGCTTCACACAGTATCTAGGTTGATAGGGGAGGCGTTGACTGTGTTTGCCCTGAAAACTTTGCTCTTTCCTCTGTGTATTTGTATCTGTATTTCTATTTATCACAACAGATTTCTCTGTGTGAAATTCCGGCTGCTCTCCCCAGGGAGAGCGCGTCGCTATACTACAGCGCCACCCATTTTTTTTGTATTTTTTCCTGCGTGCAGTTTTATTTGTTTTTCCTATCGAAGTGGATATTTCTACATAATTTTTCCAGGAACAACCCTTTTGTTGCCGTGGGTTCTTTTACGTGCGCTAAGTGCATGCTGCACACGGGACCTCGGTTTATCGTCTCATCCGAATGACTAGCGTCCAGACCACCACTCAAGGTCTAGTGGAGGGGGAGAAAATATCGGCGGCTGAGCCGTGATTCGAACCAGCGCGCTCAGATTCTCTCTCGCTTCCTAGGCGGACGCGTTACCTCTAGGCCATCACTCCACTGTGTATGTTCAGTCCGATGCATGCTGAATGTTTCCGCAAGGGTGCTGGTCTTCTCCAGCATCTGCTGGAAGGAGAGCCAGGTCGTCAGCAAAAGTCCAGGCCGTCTGCATTATGCAGGTAAGGGAATGGACACTGACGTGGTGGTAGTGGTGGTGGTGGTGGATACGGTGCAGAGCCAGAAATGAGGAGACTGGGCACTGTGATTTGGACCCCCCCCCGGACTGTCGCGTTGCGTTGCGTTGCTTTACATTGTGTTGAAGTGCATTGTATTGTTGTGAAGTGCATTGTATTGTACATTGTTATATCTTGTTGTAGTGGAGTGGATTGAAGTGGGCTGGAGAGTGGTGCAGTGTAGTATTGCGTGATGTAGTGTAGTGTAGTGCTTTGCTGTGCAGTGCAGTGTAGTGTAGTGTAGTGCTTTGCAGTGCAGTGTAGTGTAGTGTAGTGTAGTGTAGTGCTTTGCAGTGCAGTGCAGTGTAGTGTAGTGTAGTGTAGTGCTTTGCAGTGCAGTGTAGTGTAGTGTAGTGCTTTGCAGTGCAGTGTAGTGTAGTGTAGTGCTTTGCAGTGCAGTGTAGCGTAGTGTAGTACAGTGTAGTGTGTAGTGTAGTGTAGTGTAGTGTAGTGTAGGTGCAGTGCAGTGCAGTGCAGTGCAGTGTAGTG
>NC_134893.1:69316173-69318673 GCF_041734735.1 Babylonia areolata | reverse complement strand
AATTTTTGTAATATGCTCATATTTTTGCTGTAAGTAAGATGATTAGATTTGCAAATGTTGCATAGCTGTACTTTTGGAGTTAAAAGACGTTTGTGTTTTCTCAACTTTCATGTAACATTTTGGTGTATTTGGAAATGTTTGTTCTGGGCATGAAAAGATTATTTTGCAGTAATCCTCCATACTCCAGTAGGAGTGAAAGGATAATAAAAAAAAAACTTGAAACTTGCGTGCGTGCGTGCGTGCTTGTGTGCGCACGTGTGCGCGAGCGCGTGTGAGTGCGCGAGTGCATGCGTGTGTTATTAAACCACCCACATACACGTCCAGCACGACAAGATTGTATCAGCTAACAAGCTCGTTTTTCATATATTTATCTATTCATTTAGTTGCTTTTTTGGTTCCACCCCTCCCCTTGTCCTTCAATTCGACATGCTGGCTTTGAGACTGACAGGGGAGAGAGAGAGGGAGGGAGGGGGAGAGAGAGAGAGAGAGAGAGAGAGAGAGAGAGAGAGAGAGAGAGAGAGAGAGAGAGAGAGAGAGAGAGAGAGAAGATTCGGATTCGGATTCGGATGGTTTATTCAAAAAAGGCCTTAGCCCCTAATAATAATAATAATAATGGATACTTATGTAGCACACTATCCAGAAATCTGCTCTAGGTGCTTTACAAAAACGCTTTCGTTAATATAAAACATTATATCTATGTTACATACACACACCAAATGTGACTACACACACACGCACACGCACACACACACACACACACACACACACACACACACACACACACTGCATACATACATTTTAACATACATGTGTATCTAACAGCTACCCTAACACATACGCACACAGAGGCAGGCACAAACTTACATAAACACACGCACACACAATACACATTCATATACATGCATGTAGTTATGTACACATACATATGTATGTAATGAAGGCGTGGTGTGTAAACTTATTTCGAAAACATTATGACATACAGTATATGATACAATAAAACAAAACAATACCTAGACTGATAATCAGGAACAACTAAATGACCGGATTTTGAATGCTTTGTGTAGATAAGTTGCAAACTGTCTGACTTCTTCTTCACGACGTGACGTCATAAGCAAAACTAGTTTAAACATAGAAGGCTGAGAGTAATATTTCTGGGGTATGAAGTCATACCTTAGTTCACATAACTTTGGACAACAAAACATGAAATGTAATTCGTTTTCTTCTGCACAATTTGTGCACAATGGACAAATAAGATCATGATCACTATGCTGTGTGTATCGAAAATGATGAATTGCAATATCTGAAAGCCCAAACCTAAATCTTGTCGTGACATATTTTAAATGTTTTGCCAAATTCATGGATAAATACGTTGGGACACAATGCAAAGAGTTGATCTGATAATACACATGAAATCTATCACTTTCTTGCACATGAGCATTCCATTCTTGCCATCTACAATCAATTAGTCTGGAGAGAGAAGAGAGAGAGAGAGAGAGAAGAGAGAGAGAGAGACTGAACACTGGACACTGGAATTATTTATTGTCATTGCCAAGAAAGGTCTTTTCACATATTTTTTCTTCGAAATAACAAAAAACTCTCTTTGTTTTCACAACCATTCAGTCAGTTTAAACCAAGAAAATATGCAATCATTGCAAACACTTAAGTCACATCCTGACAAAAGTTCAAGGAAATGGAACTAAAAAAACCCCCAAAATATAATAATAACAAAATGACAAAATAAATGGGAACTGACTCGACCGTCCACTCAAGAATATATCAAAACTAAATCAGACTGACTCAACAATACACTCATGTATGTAATACTAACTTCTGCACTGATTATAATTAAGTGCCTTCTAAGTTGTTAATACCATTTTGACTTATGTACCTTTGCCTTATTGTTTGTGCATCTGCAATGAATTTTAGCAATCGATCTAATTATGATTTCATTATCAGATGATAAAACAGTAACAACATCATGACTTTTAACCACGTCTGTTTTTAAAGAATATACATCTTTCTCGCACAGTATTGTACACTTCACACTGCAAAATAAAACGTTTTTCGTCCTCCACCTGGTATCCACAGACAGGGCATGGTGACTGTGTGGAAGTCCCAGGTTCAAACCATCTCCTGTTTGCATTAAAACCCAGAGTTGAGGGAGAGAGAGAGGGAGAGAGAGAGGGAGGGAGAGAGAGAGAGAGAGAGAGAGAGGGAGGGAGGGAGAGAGAGAGGCAGAGAGAAAGAAAGGGAGAGAGGGAGAGAGAGAGGGAGAGAAAAGAGGGAGATGGAGAGGGAGAGAAAGAGATGGAGAGGAAGAGAGAGGAAGGGGGAGAGAGAGATAGAGAAAGGGAGAGAGAGATGTAGGGAGAGAGAGAAAAAGGGAGAGAGAGAGAGAGATGTGACGGAACAAGAGAGAGAGAAAGGGAGAGAGAGATGGAGGGAGAGAGAGAGAGAAAGGGAGAGAGAGAGAGAGAGAGAGAGAGAGAGAGAGAGAGAT
>NC_134893.1:69288673-69296173 GCF_041734735.1 Babylonia areolata | reverse complement strand
GCTCGTCTTGCATCAAATACTGAAACCTAGTTATCGACGGATAAAGCGCGTATTTTTTTTTATTTTTTTAGGAATATACTTCTGTCGTAAGTCGTTCAATTCTGTGCAGTGGAAAAGAAAATGCAGTTCCGTTTCTATGGCATTGTGGCAGAATGAACATATGAAGTCTTGCTCTGATACAGCAGTGTAACGTTTTTTGTGTGTCTGGAGACGCTTTTTGACGCTTTGATGTTTTACTGTCATTGACTGTACAGTCCTTGTGACAGGGGGGAACAATACATTAACAGGAAACATAAGATCAAACAAAGAAACAGAATATAAATCAACATTCTCATCACACACACAAATAATGTATATACCGAAAATGGGATAAACATAAATCAACTGATCACTTCGGTCAGCTCGACCATCCAAAATGAATAAATAGTTTTGCATACACATGCACGCAATCATGTGTATCTATCAAATTATCATCAAATAATATGTCCTATAATAGTTTTTTTTTCCCCCATAAATGAATAAACGAATTTTGCTTTACTCATATATGTACATCTCAACTTCAGTTGATCATTTTCTTTCGAAAATCCCATGCTTCTGAAATATATTTAGCAAATGATTTTATGATGTCTTCATCATTCGATCTGAGCAGCATTGTCATATCTTCTCTTTATACTACATCCTTTTCAAAAAGAATACATTTTTTTTTACGAATAAAATCATAAGATTTGCACTGAAAGACAAAATGGTTTTCATCATCAGTAGCTGAGTTACATATTGGACAGGGAGTGTGTGTCTGGAGAGAGAGAGAGAGAGAGAGAGAGAGAGAGAGAGAGAGAGAGAGAGAGAGCTTTTATGTAACGTGGCCAGTTTAGTCAGAGAACGAACGAACGAACTAATTCGAAAAAACGGAACAAACACAAATGGCTTGTTTTCATCCTGCCCTCACGAAAAAAAAAAAAGGAAAATAAATACCCAATACAAAAGCATAACTTTACATGAATGAATTTCAAATCATGTCGCCAAAATAAAAAAAAAATAAAACAGAAAAGAAAAAAGAGCAAAGAAAAAGAGAAGAAAAAAGAAAGAAAAACAACAACAACAACAACAACAACAAAAACCCAACAACAACAACATAACTACATGCACAAAGAATTCTCAGATCAGAAAAAGAAGAAGAAAGAAAAGAAAGAGAGAGAAAGAGAGAGAGAGAGAGAGAGAGAGAGAGAGAGCTTTTATGTAACGTAGCCAGTAGGTTCATGGATAACAGAGAGAGATACAGAGACAGACAGAGACAGAGAGAGATACAGAGACAGAGAGAGATACAGAGACAGAGATAGACAGAGACAGAGAGAGATACAGAGACAGAGACAGACAGAGACAGAGAGAGATACAGAGACAGACAGAGAGAGATACAGAGACAGACAGAGACAGAGAGAGATACAGAGACGGAGAGATAGACAGAGACAGAGAGATACAGAGACAGAGAGAGATACAGAGACAGAGATAGACAGAGACAGAGAGAGATACAGAGACAGAGACAGACAGAGACAGAGAGAGATACAGAGACAGACAGAGACAGAGAGAGACAGAGACAGAGACAGATACAGAGACAGAGACAGAGAGAGATACAGAGACAGACAGAGACAGACAGAGACAGAGACAGAGAGAGATACAGAGACAGAGAGAGATACAGAGACAGAGATAGACAGAGACAGAGAGAGATACAGAGACAGAGACAGACAGAGACAGAGAGAGATACAGAGACAGACAGAGACAGAGAGAGACAGAGACAGAGAGAGACAAAATGAGAGAGAGAGAGCGAGAAACACACACACAGACACAGAAACGAACAGGCAGCCACACACAGTGCGAGAGTGGGAAGGTGAACACATCGCATTTACAAATTCTTTCATGAGTTCTAAATGGTACATCTTTTTTTTTTGTTGTTGTTGAATACATTATACATATGTTTATTACTCTTGTTTAATCAAGTAATCCGCGTGTGTGGGGTGGGTGGGGGGTGGCTGGGTGCGGGTGTGTGCTGATTATCTGGTTGCGGTTTTCCGCAATTTATCTTTATTCTTATCTTACCTGTCTATTATAATCAATGTGCAGTATAGTAGGCTATGTTTATAATTATATTCAAATAATGTTTCTTAATTCTTTCTGTTTTTACATTAAGAATACTAGTTATTACCTGCAGTGTGTGGATGTATGTATGAAACGGTGTATGTGATATTTTTTTTTACATTTGTATCTTCGTAATATTCTTAAAAGCTGTTGTTGACTTTTACAGTTATAGTCCCCATGTTGTTTACTTGTCTGTGTTGTGATGAAGCACCTGACCAAATTTCTTTAGTTGGAGATACTAAAGTTATTCTTATCTTATCTTATCTTAACCCTTTGACCGCCAAGCTCGCATTTATGCACAGGCGTAGGTGGAGGACCCATGTCACTGAAAGGTGACCATTCACTGGTCTGTTATCCATGAACCTGCTGCTCTCAATGTTCGGTGGTAGGCTAAGGCCATATTTTTTTTATGTAACGTAGCCAGTAGGTTCATGGATAACAGAGAGAGATACAGAGACAGACAGAGACAGAGAGAGATACAGAGACAGAGAGAGATACAGAGACAGACAGAGACTGCATCTCAAGGGGGAATCCCCAGCTATTCCCAGCCACCATCTTTCCTGTGTTTATACCACAAGGGAATTTTGTACTCTAAATTGACTGGCGGTGAAAGGGTTAAGACTAGTTTTGGACACTGAGAATGGCTGGTATATTATTGCTCCACAATAAACCGCCTGAGTATGACAGACTAGATCTAAACAGATCCATCCTTGGACGGGCTAACATAATCTTATGGACGTGGCGATTTTCGTTTATGTGAAACATTCGTGCTTTTCCATACAAAATATTTTTTTTCAATGGTATTTGCGCTCACCCAATATATATATATGATGGGGGGGATAGATGGCGTGGGGGTGGGGGGGGGGGTGAGGGGGGGCGTAGGGAAGAAGATGGGGTGGGAGGTGTGTGTGTGTGTGTGTGTGTGTGTGTGTGTGTGTGTGTGTGTGTGTGTGTGTGTGTGTGTGTGCGTGCGTGTGTGCGTGTGTGTGTGTGTGTAGAGAGAGATATATATCGCTGTCTCCTTCTCTGATCTTATCTAAAATGCGAACGGAGGCAAAAGGTACAGTTTACCCTATTGATAAAAAAACAACAACAACAACACAACAACAACCCCAAAACAAAACAAAAAAAATCCAACAAAGAAACAAAAACACACACAAAAAACCCGAAACACAAAACGAAACAATTCACATAAGAATTATGCAGCATCAGCTGTAAGACAACCCCCCCCCCCCCCGCCTCTACAAATATGCCACCCGGCGGTAACTGCTTTCCTCCCTTCGGTCTACACGACTTACACCCCCACCCCACCCCACCCAACCCCTCTTCTTCCCTCCCACCAGCGCCACTCCCTCCCTCCCTCCTCCCCCCCCCCTCCGATCCACACACACACACCTCCCACCCCATCTTCTTCCCTACGCCCCCCCTCAACCCCCCCCCACCCCCACGCCATCTATCCCCCACCCATACCCCCAAAACAAAACAAAAAGCAACAACAACAACAACAACAAAAATGTTTTTAAAAATTAAAAAAAAAAAATCTCAGTCTAAAATAATAACAACAACAGCAAAAAAAAAAAAAAAAAAAAAAAAAAGCGAGCTAATTTACAGAATGCTTCCGCTTCGAAAGAGTGCTTCTTCTTGTTCGGTTTTTTTTTTTTCATGTAATTATTTCCCCTTGCCCTTTCTCCCCACACCATCATTCAATCATATTGTCGTGGGAGAAAAAAGAAAACGAAGAAAAAAACAAAACAACACCCCCCCGCCCCCCCAAACTTTTACCAAGTTTTGACTCAAGAGAGAGAGAGAGAGAGAGAGAGAGAGAGAGAGAAGAGAGAGAGGGAGAGAGAGTGGGGGAAGAGGGGGTGAGAGAGAGAGACAGACAGACAGACACACACCCAGAGACAGAGAGAAAGAGAGATAGAGGGAGGGAGGGAGGGAGAGAGAGAGAAAGAGAAAGAGAGAAAGAGAGAGAGAGGGAGAGAGACAGACAGACAGAGAGAAAGACAGAAAGAGACAGACAGAAAGAGAGACAGAGACAGAAACAGAGACACGGAGAGACAGATACAGACACAGAGAGACAGAGAGATTGAGAGAGAGACAGAGACAGAAAGAGACAGATACAGACACACAGACAGAGAGGAAGAGAGATACAGACACAGAGATACAGAGAGAGAGCCAGAGAGAGAGAGAGAGAGAGAGACAGAGATAGAGAGAGAGCCAGAGAGAGAGAGAGAGAGAGAGAGAGAGAGAGAGAGAGAGAGAGACAGAGAGGAGGAGGAATTTTGTTGTAATGTCCCGTCACACATATCGGTGACTAAAGACAGTTTGGTTAACTCTCTCCATACGAACGGCGAAAGAGACGACGTTAACAGCGTTTCATCCCAATTACCATCATCAAAATACTGCAAGCGGAACGCTCTTATACTGAATACCACAGCTCTGACGACGGAAGCTAAAGGTTGGGTCATTCAGACACCCACTGGACATCCGAGGGGTCCTGTGTAGAGGAGAAGAGAGGACTGGCCGTACTGAGTGAGTTAAAGTAATCATGTATACATTTGAGTATTATCGTTTAGAAGAGGAGGGGGTGTGGATCAATGAATGGTGAGTAGGGGGTGGGGGGGGAACCGGGCAAATGAAGAGAGACAGACAGACACAGAGAGAGTGAGAGACAGAGACACAGACAGAGACACAGACAGACAGAGAAAGAGAGAGAGAGAGAGAGAGGGAGGCAGACAGACAGACAGAGAGAGAGAGAGACAGACAGACAGATAGATAGACAGACAGAGAGTGAAACACACACACACACACACACACACACACACACACACACACACACACACAGATGCATTGGGGAGATGCGGAGGGTGGGGTGGGGTGGGGGAGATGACTGAACTTTCGGAAGAGACGACGCGACAGTCAGCCAGCCAGCCAGATAGACAGACAGCCAGCCAGCCAGATAGACAGCCAGCCAGCCAGCCAGCCAGCCAGCCAGATAGACAGACAGTCAGCCAGCCAGATAGACAGCCAGCCAGATAGACAGACAGCCAGCCAGCCAGATAGACAGACAGACAGACAGAGCCACAGATACTCAGCAGGGACTTGGAAGCTTTAACACACACACACACACACACACACACACACACACACACACACCCAAAAAAAAAAATCAACACCCCCCCAAAAACAAAAACAAAACACACACACACAAAAACCCTAGCCCCCAAAAAAACAAAAACAAAAAACAAAAACAAAACAAAACAAAACAAAAAAACAACACACACATAAAAATTAAACAAAGAAACAAACAAACAAAAAACAGAAAAAAACACGAAACGTAATTCCCAAGCAACCCAAAAAACCCAACACTAGCGCAAGATCAGAACACAAAAAACTAAAACTACAAACAGTAAGCTTCAAAGAAAACAGACCTTACCCTCAATCACACACACACACACACACACACACACACAGGTGGGGTCCCATTTGCAACGTCGGTGGCAACCAGGAGACACAATCAAGTCCCCGCACGTGTTTTGAAATGGACAATCTACAGGCATAAACAAAGCTTGCAAGTGTTTTTTTTTTTTTTGAAAACTGACAATCTGAAGGAAAATTCCCGCCCCCCACCCCCTCACCATAAAGGCGGGGGGGGGGGGGGGGGAGATTTGTGAACTCTCTGCCACACACACACACACACACACACACACCGTAACGTTAACACTACAAATAGGTGGCTGTTTCTCACCATTTTTTGTTTTGTTTTTTTCCTTTCCAGATTTTTTTTTTTTTTTTTTTTTTTTTTTTTTTTGGGTCGTGGGAGAGAGATGCCAGATCTTCAACGATGTGGAATCCATCCTAACCCCTCCCCTCCACCCCACCCCACCCCACTCCGCCCGTTCTTTATGGAGGGAATGACCCTTTGGCGGGTCAGCTCGAAAATGTCACCGCGTCTGATGGGCCATTTGTGTCATGTCAATCGTGCTCACTCAAATTCCTGCATCTTTATTTCTCCGTTTCCTCATCCCCGCTTGCTGAGAAAGTCAAAGTCTGTCTGTCTGTCTTTCTTTCTTTCCTCCTCCTCCTTCTTCTCTCCCTCTCCCCCCTTCTCTTTTTATTTGCTGCCCCCATTATCTGCATCGTTTCAGTGGCATTTCTCTCACGCTGCTCATTCCCAGCCCCCCCCCCCCTGCCCCCCCCCCTCCCCCCCCCCTCCCCTGCCCTCCCCCTTGTTCCCATAAACGGCCACATCCTGGTTCGTCTGTCCCAGTCCCAGCACCGTCAGTCCACAGGGAACCATCGATGGTAGGTCGCCAGGAGGCCACACACCAGAGGAGACCCTGCGCTGCTGCTGCTGAGTTCGGTAGTTCCTGTTCTGACTTAACGTACTTAGGACATCACCAACTAAGCCCCCCCCCCCCCGCCCCCCTACTCTATGACAATAATGGCTGAGTCGCGGAGCCAGACTGAGTGAGCGTCTCCCCGCCCTCCCTCAGAGTGGAGACCGCCACCACGTTCCTCCAACGAAAGTTCCCCCATGATCTCCGCCGACATTGAAGACATTGACAAGACTCACCCCAAGCGCAGAAGTGGAGGGGGTATTGAACCTGGGGTCACCATGAGAGCAGGGCATGAAAGGCCACAGACTTTGAGACTTTTTTTGTATTGATGACGAAGGAGGAGGAGGACGACGATGATGATGATGACGTTTACGATGCTGCTATGAGGTCCATTTAGGTTTGGGACTGTGCGACAGGCTGTGCTTAACGGTTCCTGTATAATGATATCCCGGCGTCAACCAGGCGCGAGAAACACAGACACTTGCAGTGCTGGCCATGAAATTTGATCAACCACACCCAAAGACGCATTCGGGAAGTGGATGACACTCGACTGTGGGGTCCCAGTCTCCCCATTTAAGCCCACAGCACACTCAGCTCTGGGTAGGAGCCCGGCCGCGGGTCGAAAAACCCACCTTCGCTGGGATTCGAACCCCGCGTCCTCCCAGCCGTCAGTCCGCGAACACCAAGGCGGCTGGTGCTTCTTTTCTTTCTTTCTTTCTCTCTCTCTTTCTTTCTTTCTTTCTTTCTTTGTTCTTCTGCGTTCGTAGGCTGTACCTCCCACGTTCATTCGTGCATCTCAAGGCCCTGACTAAGCGCGTTGGGTTACGCTGCTGGTCAGGCATCTGCTTGGCGGATGTGGTGTAGCGTATATGGATTTGTCCGAACGCAGTGACGCCTCCTTGAGCTACTGAAACTGAAACTCATTCGTGCAATGACCGTGTTCATTTGGACCCCGCCATGCAGGCAGCCATACTCTGTTGTCACGGGCACGCATGTTAGAGGAGATGTTCTCGTTTCTCCTCACCTG
>NC_134893.1:69261173-69268673 GCF_041734735.1 Babylonia areolata | reverse complement strand
GAGGCCTCGAACCCTACACCACTGGTGACCACTGGGTCACAAGTCCAACTGACTGTCTAACCGATTTCTGTTACGGCGCTTCCTCTCAATAAATCAATAATCAACCAAGTCGAGTCACGCTGACGTGAAAACTGCAGTAAAATGAAACCAACAAAACACCACCAAAAACAATTTGCTGCGCATGTTATGCTGATATCAGCTTCACCACTCTAATTTCTATCAATTCAGTTTCCGTTTCAAGAAGGCAATGAAAACGTACGGACTAATCCACTACCTGTGTGAATGGACGTGACTGAGGAAGATCCGTCGGCGTAAAGTACCGTTTCCATGGACACAACACCATGCCGAAACGGGGGTTTCGAACCCTGATCACTGGTGAACACTGGATCACAGGTCCTAATCACCGCCAAACCGATTCTGCCACGGCGATTCTATTTTCACTGCATCATAATTCTCTTTTTGGTGCATATCTGTTATGTATGTGTGGGTGTATGTGTGAATGTGTCTTCATGTTTTACATTTATTTGCTTATTTACCATCATTGTTGTCTTATTAATTAATTAATTAATTATATTATTATTATTACCACTACCTTTTTATATTATATTTATTTAATTATTTATGTATTTATTTATGTACGCTTATCTATTATTTATTCACCATTTTTTTCTTCTCAAGGCCTGACTAAGCGCGTTGGGTTACGCTGCTGGTCAGGCATCTGCTTGGCAGATGTGATGTAGCGTATATGGATTTGACCGAACGCAGTGACGCCTCCTTGAGCTACTGAAACTGAAACTGGAACTCAAAGAGATGTATCCCAACACTCAGCTTATAACATCACAGATTGACATAAGTTTACAGTTGGGCCAACAGCAAAGAGAGAGCTGTTTATCAATGGTTTCTTCATTACAATGCGTGAAGGACTCGGACTCTCAAACTCGGAGGCAAAATCGCACTGGCTCTTAGTGCTGCAGCCTTACGGGGCTAGTTGTCCTTTACCACCCCAACGCCGACAGTCCAAAACCCCTCTTGGCCGAGAGAGTGGGGATGTAACTTGGGGCAAGACACTCTCCACTATAATCAAATTCTAGCCCAGATAGTTCTGACAGCAGTTACCTCCTCTGCTGTTCTGGTGGTCATAGTCGAACACGATGCATGCGGTACGACAAACTATCATACATATAAACAATTCATAAAGAAAGAAAAAAAAACCTAAAACATTACCCCAAAAGCATTCGACAAAGGTTCTCCGAATCACTCCACACCGAAATGTACTTTAAAAAAAAAAAGATTTATATTTCCTTAAAAATGCATTGCTTACCTGATTTTAATAAAAACGAACTTTCCAGCGCACCTGTCGTAGAGTTAAGTAAAATCCAGAACCCGTCGAAAACTTGTTCCACTCGACCTGTTTGCTGTTGTTGCTGTTGTTGTTTGTTTCTTTTCTTCTCTTTTGACCACCGACCACCAGCCTTACTCGGCACAAAAACAAAAACAAGAAGCAGCAGCAGCAACAAACGAGAAACAAAATTATCTCATATTCTTCAATGATCCGACTCCAACGATTCTCATACTTTTTTTTCTCTCTCGTACGTTTGTTGTTGTTGTTGTTTTTAGCAGAGTGAGTGTTTCACAAATAAAACCACACAAAAGACTTGTGCCCCTATATTAAGACACTAACTGTTACACACTTCAAACAAGCCTCGCCAACAAAAACTCCTCAGCCCAGTCAAGTCGTAAGCTACAGTAAATCTCTCCTCTCCGAGAGAACTTTCGCGCGAGTGTGTGTCGCTCGCCTGGTTTAGTGGAGACGCAAATGACAACGACGCTCTCTCCCACACACACACGCATACACACACACACACACGCAGGCGCGCGCGCGCTCGCGAGAGAGAGATTCACGGGAAAAGAAACGAGACCACGTGGTCGAGGGCCGCAGGGATGATGGGGGTGGGAGTGGCAGAGCCCCTCACCCCCTCCCTTTTTTTTTTTTTTAATCCTCCCTTCCCCCCCGCCCCTCCTCTTTGCATCACTTCCTGTTCTGCACGTGGTGTCGTAGGAGACGACAGCAAAGTAAACGCACGCACGCGCGCTTCGCGTTCGATCCTGTCGTGGTATATCTATCTATCTGTATCTATCTATCTATCTGTATCGCGTGCCTGTGTGTGTGTGTGTGTGTGTGTGTGTGTGTTCGCGCGCGCGCGGGTTTGTTTGTGTGTGCGCGTGCGTGCGTGCAAGCCGCAGGAACACTGACCACTGGAAATATGATAATGAAAACAACATAAACGGTCGTAACAATTCTCTTGCCCACGAAAACACCCAACTGTGCTCACCTATAAGTCACCTCAGTATGTTGAGCATAATGTTTGTGTGTGTGTGGGGAGGGGGGGGGGGGGGGGGGGAAGGTGGTGGGGGCACGTGCAAGCGTACGCGTGTGTGCGTGTACTGTATGAAGTTAGGGTACAAGTTCAAAGAAGTGACTAATTGCAATCAGTCTCCTGTAAATACCGTAAATTTTAACATCAATTAATAAGTTTTTAAAAAAGAGAAAAAAAGAAAGAAGAAGAAGAAAATCAATGCAATTTTACCTGTAACAAAAATTATACTATGGTATCGTTCTTTCCAGCATTGCATTCGAACTAGGTAACAGGAATCCTAAAAGTAAGAGAGAGAGAGAGAGAGAGAGAGAGAGAGAGAATGTGTGTGTGTGTGTGTGTGTGTGTGTGGTGTGTGTGGTGTGTGTGGTGTGTGTGTGTGCGTGTGCGTGCGTGCGTGATTGCGCCCAACAGAGAGAGACAGACGGGTCAGGGGAAATCGGCAACAGCTGATGTCTCCTGCCTCCTATGGAGCCCAAGCCATGTCAATTACCCTCAGCCCACAACATGTCACCGTGTAGCTGTCACGTGCAAGAAGGACGTGCGGCGCGCGCACCGGGCCAGGCAATTGACAACGCGGTGAGAAATCGACATCACCACCGCAGGGTAATGGGTTGGTTGGGACTCGGACTGTGCTGTGTAGTGGGTTATAAATAACTGTTAGTATGGCGCGAGCTGTGATTCAGTTTCAGTATTTCAGTATGTCAAGGAGGCGTCACTGCGTTCCGACGAATCCATGATAATCATACCCCACACCACGTTTGCTAGACAGATGATTTTGCCAGAGTTCAACATTTTTGTTGCCATGGGTTCTTTTTTTTTTCAGTGCGTCAAGTGCGTGCTGCACACGGGACCTCGGTTTATCGTCTCTATCGGCAGATAAGCGTCTTAAACCATTCAAAATTGAAACTGAATGAAGAGAAACCAAGAGTGGTGAAGTTGATGTCAGCATTTAACTAGGTAACATGCGCACCCAATTAATTGTTTTGTCGTAGGTTATTCCACTCCGTGTAGCGTATATGGTTTTGTCCGAACGCAGCGACGCCTCCTTGAGCTACTGAAACTGAAACTATTCCACTCCACTACCTAGGCCTACCGCTTAACTTATATCACAGGTTGACACAAGCTTACGTACATTTGAGCCAACAGCAAAGTGAGAGCTGTATGATCAATGGTTTCTCCATTACAATGGCGAATTCATTTACAGATTAGTCTTTTTTATTTTTTTTGAAGCGCTACGACTCTCAAACTAGGAGGTAAGACTGCAGTGGCTCTTAGTGCTGTAGCCTTGGGGGGCTAGTTGGCCCTTTGGGGAACCACTCCAACGCCTGACCGTCCTAAAACCCTCTTGGCCGAAAGATTGGGGATGTAACTTGGGCGAGGCACTCTCCACTGTAATCAAATTCTAGCCCAGACAGTCAGGGGACAACAGCTGCCTCCTCTGCTGTTCTGGTGGTCCGAGTCGGACACGACTGACTATCATACGTTCCACTACAATTCTTTTTTCTTTTTCCCCCCCCCCTTGTACACAAGGTTATATTTGACATTTTACGACATCAGTGTGATTCAACATTCACATAGCAAAACATTTGGTCCATCAATGATCATCAAAAAAAAAAAAAAATCATTAATTTGTTGAGATACAAGGGTTATTTTTCAATATGATAATACTTTTTATAGTAATAATAAGATGAAGAACAATAACAAATAATAAAGAACATAATAAACAAGATACCAAATGTCACATCATGGCATGTATTCATGTTGACATAGCTTCAAGGAGCACCAGTTTTTTTTTGTTTTGTTGGAGTTGTTGTTTTTGTTGTTGTTGTTCTTTTTTTTTATTTATAAAGTGTTATTAAAGGATTAATATAATTATGTTATCCATTACCTGTGGCAGCTTACTACAATTCTGGTCCAGTGTTCACCAGTGATCAGGGTTCGAGGCCCCGGTTTCAGCACAGTGTTGTGTCTTTGGGAAAAGAACTTTACTTCGATTTTTTCCTCACTCCAACCACCTGTGAATGGCTACCTGACTTCGGCTGGGGGTGGGGGGAGGGAGAGGGGCCTGGGGGGGGGGGGGGGCGGGGAAGAGATGGGGAGGGGGGGGAGGAGGTGGGGGGGGAGGGGGGTGGGTTGAAACCATGCAGTGAGAGGATTGGTCCCCGCCTTCCTCACTACATGCCCAGCCTTTGACACGCTTGATTTGGATCCACTGCCTCGATGGGCGAAAAGGAGAAGAAGGAGGAGAAGGAGAAGAAGAAGAAGAAAAAAAAGATGATGATGAAAAAGAAGAAGAAGAAGAAGGGGAAAATGAAGGAGAAGAAGGAGGAGAAGAAGAGAAGAAGGAGGAGGAGAAAAAAGGGGAAGAAGAAGAAGAAAATGAAGAAGGAGGAGGAGAAGAAAGAGAAGGAGAAGAAGAAGGAGGAGAAGAAAAGAAGGAAGAGAAGAAGAAGGGGAAGAAGAAGAAGAAAATGAAGAAGGCGGAGGAGAAGAAGATGATGATGAAGAAGGAGAAGAAAAGGAGAAGAAGGAGGAGAAGAAGAAGAGAATGAAGAAGACGGAGAAGAAGAAAGAGAAGAAGGAGGAGAAGAAGAAAGAGAAGAAGGAGGAGAAGAAGAAAGAGAAGAAGAAAGAGAAGAAGGAGGAGAAGAAGAAAGAGAAGAAGGAAGGAGGAGGAGAAGAAGAAGAGAAGAAGAAAGAGAAGAAGGAGGAGAAGAAGAAGAAAATGAAGGAGAAGGAGGAGAAGAAGAGAAGAAGAAGAAGAAGAAGCAACAGCTATGGAGCCTTTCACCTTTTAACTGGAACTTTCTTTGGTTATTTTGCGTCACGTTTATGAGCAATTTTGAAGTTGCCGGCGATGTGGTGAATTATCCCTGTCAGTCAAAACTTTTGCAGTGGCATGCAGCCCTGCTATTAGTGTCTCTGTGTATGCGTTTGAAAACATTTACAATTTCGCTTAAAAAAAACATATATTAAGAAAAAAAAAGAAGAAGAAAGAATAAAAAGCATAAAAAGTCACACAAAACACACGAACTTGAAAGCCAAGACAGGATTTTCTGACATCCTGGGTTGTGGTTTGCATGAGCTATCTTTAGCAGAGCGAAGTTTGCTACTTTGTGTTCAAACTATTCCTAGGTCTGTGGAATTGGTGTACCCTTAATGGACACCCCACCCCCACCCCACGCACACGTACACACAACACGCACGCACGCACGCACATACACACATGATACACGCACACAGACACAGACACACACCTAAGTACACACACACACACAAGCCCACACATACAAACATACCTACACCTACAAAACACACACACACACACACACACACAGAGATAAACACACACACACACACAGAGATAATCACACACACAGAAACACATACACACAGATACACACACACACACACATATATATATATCTATATATCTATATCTATACATATATATACATATACATATACGAACCTACACATACACAACACACACATACGAACCTACACACACACACACACACACACATATATATATATATATATATATATATATATATATATATATATATATATCTAACCCCACCCCCCACCCTCACCCCACACAGATATGCAAAAATCAATTGCCACAGGCTTTCCTTCATCCTTTCTTTCTTTTGTTTGAAATCAGCTGAGAAAGTGACAACGCCCTGACGAGGAAGACCTCTAGAGTGCAATGGCAAACAACAACACATCACATCGCCGTAACCTGAAACCAGTTTGATCGAAGCCAGTATGGGCTGCGTTCAAGCAGCAGAAACGCTGTGCCTACTGCTGTCTTCGTTCAGCGGGGGTGGGTAGCAGTTTGGAGCGCAACTTCCACTATGCTTTTCTCTCTCTCTCTCTCTCTCTCTCTCCGTCTCTCTCTCTGTCTCTGTCTCTCGCTGTACAAGTAATATCCGTAGTGATGGTGGTAGTCACTGTAGTATGTTGCACTTGTCATACGTAGATTTTTCAGAGGCAGTAACAATACTGTACCTTTTGAACACCCGGATGTTTCTGGAACTTGTATACTGATGACATTCTCTCTCTCTCTCTCTCTCTCTCTCTCTCTCTCTCTCTGTGACTCAATGTCCTATCCATCTGTCAATGTGTGTGTGTGTGTGTGTGTGTGTGTATGGGGGAGCGGAGGGGGGGGGGGGGGGGGGCGGGGGGAGGGGGCTGTCAGTTCGCGCGCGCGCGTGTGTGTATGCATGTGTGGGTGTGTGTGTGTGTGTGGGGGGGGGGGGGTTCTTCATTATGTATGTACTTCTGCATGAATACCTTTTCCTTTCATTTATGTGTGTGCTATTTGTAACAGATGTAGATTAGCATGGACAGATTGGAAGAATAGGCATTGCCTAAAATCTTAATCCTGGAATAAAAACGTTCTGAGTTCTCTCTCTCTGTCTCTCTCTCTCTCTTCCCTACCGGATTCATTCTGCATTTCAGCTTTCCACCTTTTCTCTTTTCTTTCTTTCTTTTTTTCCAGAGCGCCTGACCGCAAGGCTACTGTTTCACAGTGTGTTAGTTTCACAGTGTGTTAGTTTCACAGTGTGTCAGTTTCACAGTGTGTTAGGAACTATTTGCTGCTGGTTGTTTGTTTGTTTGTTTGTAGTGCTGCGGTCTGCTCTGATGGTGGAGTTTGGTATTTATTTCGGTGTTTGTACTGGTGTTTGTGTCGGTGTTTGTACTGGTGTTTGTGTCGGTGTTTGTACTGGTGTTTGTGTCGGTGTTTGTACTGGGTAAATTGTGTGGGTATGGTTTGATATGATAGTGATAGTGGAGTGGAGTGGAGTGTGCACCGCACTGTACTGCACTACACCACACTATACTGTATTCTAATTTATTGCGGTGCAGTGCAGTTGCCGTGGGTTCTTTAACGTGCGCTAAGTGCATGCTGCACACGGGACCTCGGTTTATCGTCTCATCCGAATGACTAGCGTCCAGACCACCACTCAAGGTCTAGCGGAGGGGGGGGGGGGAAATATCGGCGGTGGAGCCATGATTCGAAGCAGCGCGCTCAGATTCTCTCGCTACAATCCTTGGCGGACGCGTTACCTCTAGGCCATCGCTCCACACATACAGTTTCATACATGCACGGTAT
>NC_134893.1:69236173-69238673 GCF_041734735.1 Babylonia areolata | reverse complement strand
TTGCGTGTGTGTGTGTGTGTGTGTCTGTGTGTGTGTGTGTGTGTGAAACTGCATGTTTGGTGCATTTCTGTTATGCATGTGTGGGTGTATGTGTGAATGTGTGTCTTCATGTTTTACATTTATTCGCTTATTTATCACCATTGTTGTCTTATTTATTTATTTATTTATGTTTTATTATTATCATTTTATTAGTATTACTAATATTATTACTACTACCTTTTTCTATATTATAATTATTATTTATTTATTTATTTATTTATCTATGCAAGCTTATCTATTATTTATTCCCCCGTGTTTTTTTTTTTGTTTTTTTGTTTTTTGTTTTTTGGGTTTTTTTCAAGGCCTGACTAAGCGCGTTGGGTTACGCTGCTGGTCAGGCATCTGCTTGGCTTGGCAGATGTGGTGTAGCGTATATGGTTTTGTCCGAACGCAGTGACGCCTCCTTGAGCTACTGAAACTGAAACTGAAACTCTGTGTGTGTGTGTGTGTGTGTGTGTGTGTGTGTGTGTGTGTGTGTGTGTGTTTTACATTGCTGTGGTAATAATGTATTAGAAATATCCTAACAGAAACTGGATTTGATTGTGTCTAGCGTGGGATTAACAATCATTTTCGAACATACGCAGCCTGCCTCTGTCTTTCACTTTCACTCTCTCTCTCTCTCTGGCTGTCTCTCTGTCTGTCTGTATTAGAAATATTCTCTGTGTACAATTATGTATACCCCCTGCGAATATTCGCATTCGCATTCTCTGTCTGTCTGTCTCTGTCTCTGTCTTTTCCTCTCTCTGGTTCTCTCTGTCAAGCTAGTTTTCGAAGAAATAGTGGTACTGTTGATCATAATAATCGCACTCACCTGTTTAGTTCAAAGACAATCATTATACCATAAAATGTTATATGTTGTTTTCATTGACTTTCGGAAGGCATTCGATTCGTTGAGTAGACAAAAATTCTGGAGCATATTAAGAAAACGCTGTGTGAATGGGAAAATGTACTGAGCCATACAAAGCATTTACAGAGCAGTGAAAGTTAAAATCCGATCGGGTAGTGATGTGACAGAGTCTTTTCCATGTCCAAGAGGACTAAAACAAGGCGAAATGTGCAGTCCTGTTTTATTTTCTCTTCTTACTAATAAACTAGGAGATGAAATCACAAAACAAACAGACAGGCAGAGAGAGAGAGGGGGGGGTGGGGAGTGAGGGAGAGAGGGAAGGAGAGAGAGAGAGAGAGACAGAGACAGAGACAGAGAGAGAGGTGGGGGCAGGGGCAGAGATAGACAAACAGTCTGTCTGTCTGTCTGTCTGACTCTCTCTTTCTCTGTGTGTGTCTCTCTCTGTCTCTCTCTGTGTAATTGTCTCTCGGTATCTCTCTCTCTCTGTCTGGCTGTATCTCTCTCTGTCTCTCTTTTCTGGCTGTCTCTCCATCTCTGTCTCAGTCACTGCCTCTCTCTCTGTCTCTATCTTTTTCTCCCTCCCTCCCTCTCTCTCTTTGTCTCTCTTTCACTCTCTCTCTCTGTCTCTCCCTCCCTCCCTCTACGCCCCCCTCTCTCTCTATCTCTTTTTCCTCTTCTCACAGAATGGCCCGCCGCCTACAATGAAAATGGGTTTCGTCAGATGTAAACAAATTGGCGTCATGATTTCTTTTATCTCCCTTTTTCAGAGCATTCTGTTCAAAACAAGTCCAAAATAATTTGCTGCGCACGGCACGTAGTTGCGTCCCCTGTCGAGGGTCGAGCGCCAGCGTATCACCACCGGAAGGGCGCGCGACCTGTGTGAACCGGAAGGAGACGACCCCAAGGGAGACAATTTACACAGCTGGCGCAGACCTTGCCTCGTGGCTACCTTCCCTGGTCTTGATGAACCTAGCTCGGGGCATTGCAATGGCCAGTTTTTACACACACTGCCTCCGGTCCCTTTGTCTTTTGTCTGTGTCTGTCTGTCTATCTCCCTCTCTCTCTCTCTCTCTCCATCTTTCACTTCTGTTTCTATCTCTGTCTGTCTGTCTGTCTGTCTATCTGTCCCCTCTCTCTCCATCTTTCACTTCTGTCTCTGTCTCTGTCTGTCTGCCTTTCTGTTTTTTTGTTGTTGTTTTTGTTGTTGTTGTTGTTGTTTTTGCTTTTTTTGTATCTGTCTCTCCCTCTCTCTGTCTTTCTCTGCATCTCTCTCTGAATCTCTCTATGTCTTTCCATCTGTCTGTCTGTCTGTCTTTCTCTCTCTCTTACTCTGTCTGTCTGTCTGTCTGTCTCTCCGATCTCTCTCTCTGTCTGTGTCTCGCTGTTTCTATATCTGCCCCCCCCCCCCCCCCCCCCCAGCCCCTCTCTGTTTTTCTCTGTATCTGTCTCTGTCTGTCTCTGTCTCTCTGTGTCTCTCTGCCTCCCTGTCTCTGTCTGTCTGTCTGTCTCTTTCTGACTCTCTCTCTCTCTCTCTCTGAAGTTCACTTTGTTTTAAAATGCCCTGTGTTGACTGACTTACGAATCCAATGTATTCCCCCAAAATATTATATAAAT
>NC_134893.1:69203673-69206173 GCF_041734735.1 Babylonia areolata | reverse complement strand
GAGAAAAAAAGAAGAAGTGGTATTTGGAGTTCGTGTGTGTGTGTGTGTGTGTGTGTGTGTGTGTGTGAAAATGACGACTTCAGTTTTGTCCTTATTAACCTCCAGTGCAGACAATACGCATGTAGCTGGTCCTGTTTATTTAGTTGTCCTATTTTTATTGTCGACAGCAGCAAAATGCCATATGTATGTGACAGAAAAGCGATGAAGGGATTTGAGTTTTAGCTGTTTTGTTAATTGACGGGGAATGATCATCGTGTGAAAAATCCTTAAGTCATTCATGAGAGTTATCAAACATGATGGGGGGTGTCACGTTTCCTTGATTTATTCCCTTGGTGTCTGCAATAACATATGTACATCCATTGTTTGTTTTACCACATATTACTGCATTTGATACAATTCATTTATTGTGCGGAAATATTTTCCATTTGTTCGAACTTTATTTCATTTCAGAGGGAGACAACCATACCATAATATCGTGGAATGCTTTATTAGAATCAACAAAGAAGTTCTAGAGGCCGCCATTCCTGTGTGTATATGGTGCAATAAATTGATTTATTGAAATAAATATATTGTTCAGTGGTTCTAACATGCCTCCTGAAACCAACCTGTGTTGGTGACTTATTTGTTTCTAGTACGATTTTATTTTCCTATTGATAATTTCACAATCCAAGTTCTCCAAATGCGTTGTTGATTGTTATACCGCGGTAACTGTATGGTCGGGTCATTACTTGAAAAAGATATTACTTATTCAGTCTCTCCACTGACTAGGATACATAGCAGCATGAAACTTGGTACTGAACAACTTGCATACAAGAGCGCTGATGCTAGACCTGCTAGCTTTGAGCATTTCGCTCCAGATTCTGTCATTGTCAGAGGTTTCGAGGTTCTGTACGGCATGCAATAATCCAATCAATGTCTTACCGTATTATTATCAAGAACACATGCTGGTATGGTCTATACGGCATGCAGTAATCCAATCAATGTCTTACCGTATTATTATCAAGAACACATGCTGGTATGGTCCATACGGCGTGCAGTAATCCAATCAATGTCTTACCGTATTATTATCAAGAACACATGCTGGTATGGTCTATACGGCATGCAGTAATCCAATCAATGTCTTACCGTATTATTATCAAGAACACATGCTGGTATGGTCTATACGGCATGCAGTAATCCAATCAATGTCTTACCGTATTATTATCAAGAACACATGCTGGTATGGTCTATTTCATTCTGCCGTGTTCTCTTTGCATTAAATCTTTCTGGCTTCGTCAACAAAGACTTCATTGCTTATCAGGTTTTCGAAGTGATTAATCAATGTAACTCCGTGTGACTGGGGTGGAGGGAACCCTCCGCGCTCTTTAGTTCTGATAACAACTTTCCACACGCTTTTGTGTGGTGGTGATCCGTTTCTATGTTTAAACTGTCCACCAGTTTATTTCTGTGCGCTCGTTTAGTTTTGTTTATGGCCTTCTTTTATCTATGTTGTTGGGTTTGTTTTGTTTGCATTTTTTTGTTGTTGTTTTTTTTCAGACGAGATTATTCTGAATATCTCTGTTGGGAAGATTTCTGTTCAATGCATTCAATAAAAACCGCTTTTCTTTCTTTGAATGAAACATTCTTGCATGAACGACGTTTTAGTTGGCTTTATTGCTTTTTTTTTTGCTTTTTTTTTTTTTTTTAGTTGAGTGCATTTCTTTTACGTCTAATCGTTGGCTGCTCTGCTACAATAACGGTGTTCGTGAGATTTGTCACAGTTTTAACTCTTTTTTTTTTCTTTGGCAAACTGTACGTTTGAAAACAAAATCATCTTATCTTCTCTCCATTGGACGGAATAACTTCGATTTAAAGGGTTCGATTACTGAGTAATGATAATCGACTTTTATGTCGTGTTTCAAGATTGGAACGTACGCATTGGCAGGAAAGGTACGACACAAATCACCTGAATGATTATCATTATTAATTATTGTTTTCTTTTTCTTGGTAAAGGTGAATGACGCGTATACAACACACAAGAAGGAAGGAAGGGGGGGGAGGGTGTGGAGGGGGGGGGGAGGAAGAACTGAAATCCCACGCAGTCCCGAAACACCCTAGACAAAAAAACAAACATAGAAAGAAACCCAACCCAGTCCAAAACACCTCAAACATACAAACAAACAAAAACCAACAACAAAACAAAACAAAAACAACGCAATGAAGCCCCACAAAGTCCCAAACACCTTAAACAGAAAACAATATGTAAATGAAGCCCTAAAAAGTCCCAAACACCTTAAACAGAAAACAATATGTAAATGAAGCCCCACAAAGTCCCAAACACCTTAAACAGAAAACAATATGTAAATGAAGCCCCACAAAGTCCCAAACACCTTAAACAGAAAACAATATGTAAATGAAGCCCTAAAAAGTCCCAAACACCTTAAACAGAAAACAATATGTAAATGAAGCCCTAAAAAGTCCCAAACACCTTCAACAGAAAACAATATGTAAATGAAGCCCT
>NC_134893.1:69198673-69201173 GCF_041734735.1 Babylonia areolata | reverse complement strand
TCCCTCTGCTGATCAGCATTGGAAGCATCTGGTTTCACGAGGCGAGGGGGTGGGGTGGGGTGGGGGGGTTATGGCACCTGTCTTGAGTTCACCAACTTTCAGTGAAAGGTCTGGTTGAATACAACACCTGTCTTTTTAGTTCGTTGCCTTTTCAGTTTCAATACACCTGTCTTCCAGTCCACCACCTTTCAGTTTGAATACAACTGTCTTCAGTTCACAAGCTTTCAGTGAAAGGCCTGGTTGAATTCAAACACCTGTTTTCAGTTTACAACCTTTCAGTGAAAGGCCTGGTTGAGTACAACACCTGTTTGCAGTTCACACACTTTCAGTGAAAGGCCTGGTTGAATACAATACCTATTTTCAGTTCACCAACTTTCAGTGAAAGGCCTGGTTGAATACAACACCTGTTTGCAGTTTACACACTTTCAGTGAAAGGCCTGGTTGAGTACAACACCTGTTTGCAGTTCACACACTTTCAGTGAAAGGCCTGGTTGAATACAATACCTATTTTCAGTTCACCAACTTTCAGTGAAAGGCCTGGTTGAATACAACACCTGTTTGCAGTTTACACACTTTCAGTGAAAGGCCTGGTTGAATACAAACACCTGTTTTCAGTTCACCAACTTTCAGTGAAAGGCCTGGTTGAATACAAACACCTGTTTTCAGTTCACCAACTTTCAGTGAAAGGCCTGGTTGAATTCAAACACCTGTTTGCAGTTTACAACCTTTCAGTGAAAGGCCTGGTTGAATACAACACCTGTTTGCAGTTTACACACTTTCAGTGAAAGGCTTGGTTGAATTCAAACACCTGTTTTCAGTTCACACACTTTCAGTGAAAGGCCTGGTTGAATACAAACACATGTTTTCAGTTCACACACTTTCAGTGAAAGGCCTGGTTGAATACAAACACCTGTTTTCAGTTCACAAACTTTCAGTGAAAGGCCTGGTTGAATACAAAAACCTGTTTTCAGTTCACAAACATTCAGTGTGAGTTCTCGTTCATACAACACCTGTCCTGATCTCTGTCTAAGACTGGCTAATTTTACACCTGTCCTGATTTTGGTGTGAAATCCGATTCACGGGACAACCATCTAGAGTTCACCACCTCAGAAAAAAAGGTCTGATTGAATACAACACCTGTCTGATCTCAGTGTGAGCTCTGGTTAACATAACACCTGTCCTGGTTTCACCACTGAGTGTGAGGTCTGGTTCGTGTAACACCTGTCCTGATCTCAGTGTGAGCTGTGGTTCACATAACACCTGTCCTGGTTTCACCACTGAGTGTGAGGTCTGGTTCATGTAACACCTGTCCTGATTTCAGTGTGAAGTCTGCTTCATACACCTGTTGTGATTTCATACCTCAGTGTAAGGTCTGGTGAATATAACACCAGTCCTGACTTCTCATCCCATACCCAGATGTGTCAGATCAATACACGTAACACCTTACACAGGTGTGTCAGATCTACAAGGATAGCACCATACACAGGTGTGTAAGATTTACACAGGTTGCACATACACAGATGTGTCAGATCTACCCACATACCATACACAGATGTGTCAGACCTAAACACGTTCCATACACAGCTGTGTCAAGACTAACACAGGCTGCACTATTCACAGAAAGGTCTGACCAATACAGGCTGCACAATTCAGAAACTAATACGTCAGACCTACACAGTCAAATTATACCCATTTCTGACTGAACCTCACAGGCCACACACACACTCCCCACCCACAAAATCTGATCATTTCTGACAAAACGTTCCCACCTCTTCTTCTTCTCCCTTTTCTCTCACTCTCCACCACGACTTAAGGACATGATCATGATAGCTCAAACCATGATTCTATCTGGGCGCCTTCTCATTGTGTAGAACTCCGATTAAGCTTCAACTTCCAGGCAAGTCTCGTTTAATGGGTCAGTTATGAATTACCAGCGAAACAAAAGGGAGGAGGAAACATAAAACAAATGACTAAATAATTAATCCTATCTGTGGAAACAGGAACAGTGGTTGTGTGAACTCCCAACAGAGGGACACATTGGCATAGTGGTTCCAGCAAGGCGCTCAGACAGATGTCTGACATTTAGTCCCACACAACAGCCATCATAATGATTGATAATTTCAGCCAGTTCCTCTGACGATGCAGTGAAAAGCAGTGAGTGGTATGGAGTTTAGCCACACACAACATAACACCTGTCCTGGTTTCACCGCTGAGCGTGAGGTCTGGTTCATGTAACACCTGTCCTGATATCAGTGTGAAGTCTGCTTTATACACCTGTTGTGATTTCATACCTCAGTGTAAGGTCCTGACTTCTCATCCCATACCCAGGTGTGTCAGATCAATACACGTAACACCTTCACACAACATCCATCATAATTCACTTCAGTTCCTCTAATGCTACAGTGAATAGCAGTGAGTCCTGAGAAGTACAGCCATACACAAAGGTTGACGTTTCCCTTCAGCTGTACACAACAGCCATACTAATTCACTTTTGCCTGTA
>NC_134893.1:69183673-69193673 GCF_041734735.1 Babylonia areolata | reverse complement strand
TCTTCAGTATAAGAGCCTTCCGCTTGCAATATTTTGATGATGGTAACTGGGGTTAAACGCTGTTAACGTCGTCTCTTTCGCCGTTCGTATGAAGAGAGTTAAACATTTCTTCGTTTTCTTCGTTCATGGGCTGCAGCTCCCCCCCTGTTCACTCGTATGCACACGAGTGGGCTTTGACGTGTATGCCCTGTAGGCAGCCATACTCCGTTTTCGGGGGGTGTGCATGCTGGGTATGTTCTTTGTTTCCAGAACCCTGCCGAGCAGTGACATGGATCACAGGATCTTTAACGTGCGTATTTGATCTTCTGTCTGCCGTATACACACGAAGAGGGTACAGGCACTAAGCAGGTCATAATGTCGACCTAGGAGATGGGAAAAAGCTCACCCCATTACCCACCAGGCGCCGTTACCGAGATTCGAACCCGGGACCCTCAGATTGAAAGTCCAATGCTTTAACCTCTCGGCTATTGCGCCCGTCGGACATTAGACACAAATTCCTCCTCCTCCTTGTATTTTCCGTATCCGCTTTATCCCCTAAGGGATTTTCTGGGATAAAGAAACTTTGACTTTGACCCAGGGTGGAGGGAAGGGGGCGGGGGAGGGGAGGGAGAGAGGGAGCGGACAGCTGAACAAACTTCTCCTCACCACACACACACACACACACATACACACACACATACACACACACACACGCAGACACAAATACACACACACACACACACACACACACACACACACACACAAGCACACACACACACACGCACACACAAACTCACACATACATACACACACACATACCCCTACGCACGCACGAACACACACACACACACACACACACACACACACAAACTCACACATACATACACACATGCATACACACACACGCACACACGCATGCACGCACACACACACACACACGCACACAAACTCACACATATATACACACATGCATACACACACACGCACGCACACATGCACACACACACACACACACACACAGCCCACAAACACACACACACACATACACACAGACACAGACACACAGACACACACACACCTAGAGAAAGAGAGAAAGAGAGAGACAGACAGACAGACAGACAGAGACAGAGAGAGAGAGACAGCGAGTCGACACAGGGATTGTGGGACACAGCACTTCAAAGCCCCCCAACCCCCGGTCCCTCCCCCACCCTCAACACTCCTCCCCCCACCCCCTTTCCACCCGCCCAATCGCACAATCAGTTCTGGAATCACGGGGGGGGTTACCTGTGTAAACGGCACGACGTTCATCTTGTCGCCTTTGTCCGCCTGTTTACACTCTTACAGCCCTAGATTTAACTTAACCCTGCACCAATAAATACCCCGATACTGAATCAATACAATACCCCGATACTGAATCAATACCCCCGATACCTTGCCTAGTGATACTGCTATCGTTGTGGTGTTGTTGGCTCGCTGCTCGCTTGTATTGAAGAATGCTGCAGCATTGAAATGTTTTAATGCCATTTGGCTGTACAGCTCTGGTGACATTTTGTTGTTGTTTGTTTGTTTTTTTGTGGGGGTGGGGGGTCTGGAGGGAGGGGGCTTGTGTGTGTGTGTGTGTGAGAGAGAGAGAGAGAGAGAGAGAGACAGAGAGAGAGAGAGAGAGAGAGAGAGAGAGTGTGTGTGTTTTGTTTGGTTGGGGGGGGGTAAAGTGCCTCTTCTGCTTTCTTTCTTCTTCTTCTTCTTCCCCTTCTCCTCTTCCTCCTTCTTCTCCTTCTCCTTCTTCTCCTCCTCCTTCTCCTTCTTCCCCTCCTCCTCCTCCTTCTTCTTCTTCTTCTCCTCCTCCTTCTTCCCCTTCTCCCCTTCTTCTTCTTCTAATTCTTCTTCTCCTTCTTCCTCTCCTGTTTTTTTGTGGGTTTTTTTGTTTTGTTTTTTTGTGGGTTTTTTTGTTTTGGCGGGAGGGGGACGAGGTTGCGAATCAGTTACAATTTAGGTGAAAATAATAAAACAAATTGAACCCCCCTCCATCCGCCCCACGCCCCACCACCACCACCACCACCCCCTACCCCCCGCCCCCCAAAAAAAGATTTGGAGTCAAATAAACAAATACGAAGTAAGAGACACTTGGACGCTTTACTGTCGTTGACTCAAAAGTCCATGAGACAGAGGGATGGTGGAGATGGGGAGAGGGGGGAGGGGGAGGGGGGAGGGGGGGGGGGGTAAAGTGCCTCTTCTGCTTTCTTTCTTCTTCTTCTTCTTCTTCTTCCCCTTCTCCTCTTCCTCCTTCTTCTCCTTCTCCTTCTTCTCCTCCTCCTTCTCCTTCTTCCCCTCCTCCTCCTCCTTCTTCTTCTTCTTCTCCTCCTCCTTCTTCCCCTTCTCCCCTTCTTCTTCTTCTAATTCTTCTTCTCCTTCTTCCCCTCCTCCTCCTCCTTCTCCTCCTTCTTCTTCTCCTCTTCCTCCTTCTTCTTCTCCTTCTTCTTCTTCTCCTCCTTCTCCTCCTCCTTCTTCTCCTTCTCCTCCTCATCCTTCTTCTTCTCCTTCACCTTCTTCTTCTCCTCCTCCTTCTTCTCCTTCTCCTCCTCATCCTTCTTCTTTTCCTTCTCCTCCTCCTCCTTCTTCTCCTTCTTCTTCTCCTCCTTCTTCTTCTTCTCCTTCTCCTCCTTCTTCTTCTTCTCCTTCTCCTCCTTCTCCTTCTTCTACTTCTTCAATAACTCGATTCCAAATACAAAGAACGCAAAATACACATTATCATTTTGCAAGTATTTCAGCATGTAACAGAGGAACGCATCACATTATAATACTTTCACCCCCCAAAAAATCACATTCCAAATGTTATTTTCACGTTTAATATCACAGGTTGGACTGCCAGGTATATGTGGATGGCGCGCGTGCGTGCGTGCGTGCGTGCGTGCGTGTGTGTGTGTGTGTGTGTGTGTGTGTGTGTGTGTGTGTGTGTGTGTGTTACCTGAGGAAAGATTTGTGGTCCGGGTCCGTTATAGTCTTCATTCCTCCCGACATAAAGATGTCCTCAAAGTCCTGAACACACACACACACACACACACACACACACACACACACACACACACACACACACACACACGCACGCACGTACACACGCATAAACACATACACACACACAATATGAAGATGTAATCAAAGTCTCTCTCTCACACACACACACACATGCACGCACGCACGCACGCATGCACGCACGCACGCACACACACACACACACACACACACACACACACACACACACACACACACACACACACACACACACACACAGGGGGGTAAGGGGGGGTGAAGAAGGTATCAAGAGAACAGAAAGAACAGATAGACAGACAGAGGGAGGTACAGAGAATACAGACAAACAGGGAACAGGGGAGGTACAGAACAGACACAGAAACACGACAAGCGAGAGACAGACAGGCAAGGGGCAGAGAGGACAGGGTACAGAGAATACAGACAAACAGGGAACAGGGAAGGTACAGAACAGACACAGAAACACGACAAGCAGAGACAGACAGGCAAGGGGCAGAGAGGACAGGGTACAGAGAATACAGACAAACAGAGAACAGAGGAGGTACAGAGAAACACGACAAGGAGAGACAGACAGGCAAGGGGCAGAGAGGACAGGGTACAGAGAATACAGACAAACAGGGAACAGGGGAGGTACAGAAGAGACACAAAAACACAAGGAGAGACAGACAGGCAAAGGGCAGAGAGGACAGGGTACAGAGAATACAGGAAGCGAGAGAATCTGAGCGCGCTGGTTCGAATCACGGCACAGCCCCCGAAATTTTCTCCCCCTCCACTAGACCTTGAGTGGTGGTCTGGACGCTAGTCATTCGGATGAGACGATAAACCGAGGTCCCGTGTGCAGCATGCACTTAGCGCACGTAAAAGAACCCACGTCAACAAAAGGGTTGTTCCTGGCAAAATTCTGTAGAAAAATCCACTTCGATAGGAAAAACAAATAAAACTGCACACAGGAAAAAAATTACACAAAAAAAATGGGTGGCGCTGTAGTATGGCGACGCGCTCTCCCTGGGGAGAGCAGCCCGAATTTCACACAGAGAAATCTGTTGTGATAAAAAGAAATACAAATACAAATACAAACAAATACAGACAAACAGGGAACAGGGAAGGTACAGAACAGACACAGAAAACACGACAAGCAAGAGACAGACAGGCAAAGGGCAACCAGTTAATTAACCCAGGCTGAGATGCAGAGCAGCTCCACGAGAGTTTTACTGCTGACTGTGGCCTGGCGTCGGCTCCCCGTGATCACTGCCAGCTCCTGTAACAGTACAGTTGTGTGTGTTTGTTTCTTTCATTTTGTTCATTTTTTGACTCACTTGTGTAAACAAAGTGAGTCTATGTTTTAACCCGGTGTTCGATTGTCTGTGTGTGTGTGTGTGTGTGTGTGTGTGTGTGTGTCCGTGTTAAACTTTAACATTGACATTTTCTCTGCAAATACTTTGTCAGTTGACACCAAATTAGGCATAAAAATAGGAAAAATTCAGTTCTTTCCAGTCATCTTGTTTAAAACAATATTGCACCTCTGGGATGGGCACAAAAAAATTTAAAAAAAGAAGCCTAATTATATGCAAAGTGCATTTACTGTTATATTTATATTTTTTGTATTCTCTAAACTTGGCACTTTGACCTCTTATTCTGACACAACAACAAGAGCAGCCATTATCATCATTTTTTGTTCAAACATGAACTTCTTTTGCGAAGCATGGAATTTTTTTTTTTTTTTTTTTTTTTTTTTTTTTGCAAACGTTTTGGTGCAGAGGGTAAAAAAGGGAAATTACTCTGTAATTAATGCTAGGGGATTTAATTTATCACAAGTGAGTCTTGAAGGCCTTGCCTCTCTTGTTTTCTTATGCATTTTACTAACACCATGCTCGTGCCTGTATGCCATGTGTGTGTGTGTGTGTGTGTGTGTGTGTGTGTGTGTGTGGTTGTTGTTTTGTTTTGATTTATTTATATTTTTTCCCCCATCTGTTATGTATCTCTGCTAACACCATTCTTTCATTTTACTAACTATTGTGTAGTGTAGACACTATTCACGGCGGGGACTGGATGTAAAAAAAGCACACCAGTGCTTATCTATTATCCTCGAAATAAAGAATTTGTCTTGTCTTGTCTTGTCTTGTCTTGTCCTGTCTTGTCTTGTACAGCACGTGACACACACGTCATCACTCAGCACCATCAAGGACAAACGTGGCAGAGTGGTTAAATTCAGACGCTCAGCTGCCAGTATAGAGAGTCCGTGAGGGCGTGGGTTCGAATCCCACTCTGCCCTCGCCCACCACCATCATCGTCACCAACACCACCACCACCATCATCATCATCGTCACCACCACCATCATCATCATCAACATCACCACCACCACCACCACCATCATCATCATCGTCACAACCACCACCACCACCATCATCATCATCGTCACCACCACCATCATCATCTTCAACATTACCACCACCACCACCACCATCATCATCAACATCACCAACACCACCACCACCATCATCATCATCGTCACCACCACCACCACCATCATCATCGTCACCACCACCACCACCATCATCATCGTCACCACCACCACCACCACCACCATCATCGACATCACCACCATCACCACCACCATTATCATCATCGTCACCACCACCACCACCATCATCATCGTCACCATCACCACCACCACCACCATCATCATCATCAACATCATCACCACCACCACCAGCACAACCACCACCACCACCACCACCACCATCATCATCATCATCATCAACATCATCATCACCACCACCACCACCACCATCACCACCACCACCATCATCATCATCACCACCACCACCTCACCACCACAACCATCAACATCATCGTCACCACCACCACCACTACCACAACCATCATCATCAACATCACTACCACCACCACCATCATCATCATCAACATTACCACCACCACTACCATCATCACCACCACCACCACCACCAGCACAATTACCACCACCACCACCACCATAACTATCATCATCATTAACATCATCATCACCACCACCACCACCATCACCACCACCACCACCACCATCATCATCACCACCACAACCATCATCATCATCGTCACCACCACCACCACTACCACAACCATCATCATCAACATCACCACCACCACCACCACCATCATCATCATCAACATTACCGCCACCACAACTACCACCACCACCACTACCACAACCATCATCATCAACATCACTACCACCACCACCACCACCATCATCATCGTCACCACCACCACCACCACCACCACAACCACCATCATCAACACCACCACAACAACCATCATCATCACCACTACCACCATCACAACCATCATCATCACCACCACCTCCAACACCATCACCTCCACCACCGCCACCACCATCACCACCATCACCATGACGATCGTCATCACCAGGCAGTCAGTCATTCCGGGTGACCAGGTGACGTACCCCGAAAGACAGCCCTTGCTGCAGACTGACCAGGGTACGGGTACTGCCGGACTGGGGTTCAAATCTCGTCACCAGCACTGCACACACACACACACACACACACACACACACACACACACACACACACATGGCACACATAATATTAATTGGCTACCTGAAACACACACGCATTCACGCACGCACGCACGCATGCACACACACACGCACGCACGCGCGCACTCACTCACACACACAAACACACACACACACACACACACGGCACACATACTATAATATTGATTAGCTACCTGAAAACACACTCACGCACGCACGCATGCATGCATGCAACCACACACACACACACACACACACACACACACACGAAAACACACTCCCTCACCTACCAAAGTCCACGCGCTGGGATATAAAGGGAGGTCAGTAATGTAAAGGGAATCAGTGTAACACTCTAATTATCTCCCTTTACAGCTGTTCACTGCAATAGCATTCGTGCGTGCAAGTATATGTGTGTGTGTGTGTGTGTGTGTGTGTGTGCGTGCGTGTGTGTGTGTGTGTGCGTGTATGTGTGTTTATGGTGTGTGTGTGTGTGTGTGTGTGTGTGTGTGTTTATGGTGTGTGTGTGTGTGTGACTGACCGGTGCCGGACAGAATGAAGTAGAAAGAGTGAGGGGGGTGTCCCTCTCTGATGATGGCACGGCGTGGTTCGTAGCTGAAACACACACACACACACACACACACACACACACACACACACACACACACACAGAAACTCAGATACAGACCAGACAGACAGGTACACACACACACACACACACACACACACACACACACACACACACACACACACACACACACACACACACACACACACACACACACACACACACACACACACAGAGAAACTCAGATACAGACCAGACAGACAGGTACACACACACACACACACACACACACACACACACAGAAACTCACACACACAAACACACACACACACACACACACACAGAGAAACTCAGATACAGACCAGACAGACATGTACACACACACACACACACACACACACACACACACACACACACGGCAAGTGACATGGGCTAGGTACCTCTCATACCAGCCGACTCTACACAGCTCTCTCTGCATCCTGGTGGGGTATTCAGCGAAGGCAGGGATGTTGCGTAACACGATCATCAACTGTGGATATAATATACAGCGATGTGTGCACACGTGTGTACACACAGACAGACAGATCGACAGACAGACAGACACACACACACACACACACACACACACATACACACACACACATATATATATATATATATATATATATATATATATATATATATATATGTATATATATACAGAGAGTGATATATATATATATATATATATATATATATATATATATATATATATATATATGTGTGTGTGTGTGTGTGTGTGTGTGTGTGCGTGTGTGTGTGTGCCACCAACACCCACACACACCAACACCAACACCCACACACACCAACACCCACACAAACACCCACAATAACACCCACAATAACACCCACACCCACACCAACACCAACACCAACACCACACCACCACCCACCCACACAAACACTTATACCAACACCCACACACACCAACACCCACACACACAAACACTCATACCAACACCCACTCACACCAACACCCACACCAACACCCACACCAACACCCACACACACCACCACCCACACCAACACCCACACACACCAACACCCACACACACCAACACTCACACCAACACCCACACCAACACCCACACACACCAACACTCACACCAACACCCACACCCACACCAACACCCACACACAAGAACACCCACACACACCAACACTCACACCAACACCCACACCAACACCCACCCACACAAACACTCATACCAACACCCACACACACCAACACCCACACACACAAACACTCATACCAACACACACCCACACCAACACCCACACCAACACCCACACACACCACCACCCACACCAACACCCACACACACCCACACCAACACCCACACCAACACCCACACACACCACCACCCACACCAACACCCACACACACCAACACCCACACACACCAACACTCACACCAACACCCACACCAACACCCACACACACCAACACTCACACCAACACCCACACACACGAACACCCACACACACCAACACTCACACCAACACCCACACACACACCAACACTCACACCAACACCCACACACACCAACACTCACACCAACACCCACACACACGAACACCCACAAACACCAACACTCACACCAACACCCACACACACACCAACACTCACACCCACCAACACCCACACCCACCAACACCAACACCCACACCCACATAAGCAATGTCGCGGTCAGTCCTGCAAATAGGGTCCGTCTGCAGAACTCGTCTGGCTTCGTGAGGCATGTGGTCCTGCAACAACACGTATCACAGATGTCTTCACGTCACACCGACAACACAGCTGTGTGTGTGTGTGTGTGTGTGTGTGTGTGTGTGTGTGTGTGTGTGTGTGTGTGTGTGTGTGTGTGTGTGTGTGTGTGTGTGTGTGTGTGTGTGTGTGTGTATACGCCACACCTTGTGTCCCGTGTGCAGCACGCACTTGGCGCACTGAAAAAGAACCCATGGCAACGAGAGTGTTGTCCTCTGGCGAAATTACGTAAAATGAAATCCACTTTCATAGGTACACAAATATGTAAGCATGCACTCAAGGCCTGACTAAGCGCGTTGGGTTATGCTGCTGGTCAGGCATCTGCTCAACAGATGTGGTGTAGCGTGTATGGATTTGTCCGAACGCAGTGACGCCTCCTTGAGAAAGTGAAAGTGAAAGTGAAAGTTGTGCACCTGTAGAGCCACGCTCACACCACGAAAACAAAGTACTCATATCATCATGTGGAGTGATGGCCTAGAGGTAACGCGTCCGCCTAGGAAACGAGAGAATCTGAGCGCGCTGGTTCGAATCACGGCTCAGCCGCCGATATTTTCTCCCTCTCCACTACTGAGACCTTGAGTGGTGGTCTGGACGCTAGTCATTCGGATGAGACGATAAACCGAGATCCCGTTTGAAGCATGCACTTAGCGCACGTAAAAGAACCCACGTCAATAAAAAGGGTTGTTCCTGGCCAAATTCTGTAGAAAAATCCACTTGGATAGGAAAAAAAACAACAAAAAAACTGCACGCAGGAAAAAATACACCAAAAAAATGGGTGGCGCTGTAGTGTAGCGACGCGCTCTCCCTTGGGAGAGCATCCCGAATTTCACATAAGAGAAATCTGTTGTGATTAAAAAGAAATACAAAATACAAATACAGAAATACAAAATCATCATCATCATCATCATCATACGATGTGTCTGTTCATGTCTTTTGGGTACACTGCACTGTATGCATCCCTGCACAAACGCGTGTACACAGGTGTTGGTACGCCATACTGTACCCACCTACACAATGTTACTTCACCTTCAGCGCACACAAAACTCTACTG
>NC_134893.1:69171173-69178673 GCF_041734735.1 Babylonia areolata | reverse complement strand
CAGAAGAGGTAACTGCTGTCCCGACTATCTGGGCTAGATTTTTTTTATTACAGTGGAGAGTGTCTTGCTCAAGTTACATCCCCACTCTCTCGGCCAAGAGGGTTTTAGGACAGTCGGCGTTGGGGATGGTTCCCAAAAGGCCACGTAACCCCTAAGGCTGAAGCACTAAGAGCCAGTACAATTTTGCCTCGAAGTTTGAGAGTCATAGTCCTTCACAAAAGACTATGCTGTAAATGATTCCCCACTGCCATGGAGAAACCATCGATAATATGGCTCCACTTTGCTGTTGGCCCAAATGTAAACTTACGTCAATCAGTGATATAAACTGAGGAATGGGTGGCGGGGTAGCGAGGAAGAGGAAGATGAGGAGGAGGAGGAGGAACCATCTGAAGACGTGACGCCTTACCTCCTTGTGACGTCTGACCAACGCGAGGTGACGGGAGTTCAGGGAGGTGGTGGTGAGCGTCCGAGGTGTGAGTGGTGTGGAGAAGGAGGAGGAGGAGGAGGAGGGGGAAGGAGAGACCGGGTAACAACTGGGGGAGGTGGTGGAGGTGGGGGAGGAGGGGGGAGAGGCGGTGGGGGTACACAGTTCCATGCTGACCCCGCCGTCACTGTCCTTGCTGGTTGTTATTGACGTCATCATCACCATCATCATCGTCGTCGTCGTCGTGGTGGTCACCTGAGCCGGCTCACATGTCACGTGTTTTTTGGTTGTTGTTGGTTTTGTTGGTTTTCTGTGTGTGTGTGTGTGTGTGTGTGTCTGTGTCTGTGCCCGCGCGCGCGCGCTTTTAGCTATGACGTCACTGGTGCCGGAAATGACGTACACGTCTTCTCCAATCTTCTGTGGTGATCCGTTCGTTCTGCTGCTTTCAGTTCTGTCTGATTTCCTGGTTTCTATTCACAATCCGCTGCCAAACAGCAGCACGTGAACAAACATGCGTCGTACGTTCCAGCGTGACGTTTTTTATAGGGTGATTTAGCTTTTCATTCATTCATTCATTCATTCCTCTTCTGCCTGGTCTTTCTCTCTCTCATAGACAGCTGACAGATGCACCCAGGGAACTGGACTTGAACTGACAAAGTTCCAATCACCTCTTCAGTCCTTACCTGAGGTTGTTGGGGTTTTTTTTCCCCCTCTTCTCAAATTCAGGGGCACAACACTGCCAGTTCACTAACGTGGTTTGTATTATTTCGGTTTAAACATTTTCGATATCAAGAAATAAGACAAAATACAGTGTTAAATAATGAAGAAAAAAAAGAGGAAAACTTGAGCAAATTGTTTTGTATTTCTTGTTTTAAGTTTCAGCCAGCCCCGACATAAAATGTTGTTGTTGTTTTTTTCCTGTCACCTCAGTTTCCGAGTTCCGTATTTCAGAGAGCTCTATCCTTTGACACCCATGCTGGTAAGAAACTCTAGGGAGAGCTGGACAGTGCAAGGTCTTCAGAGAAGAAGCCCTCCTCAGTCAAGTGTTTCCGCCCTTAAGTTCGTCTGGATGATGGCAAAGCCATACCTCCATGACTAGAAATGTTTCTATGGCGCCACTTTTTTTTTTTTTTTTTTTTTTTTTTTTGCTGGTGTCCTGGATCAAAGACGTCTACATCGGAAAATTTGTTACAGACGCGGTGCACAGCTGTCACAGGTACGGTGCATAGCCGTCACATACTTTCCCAGCTGTCAGGAATAATGTATATAGCTTTCAGAGATGTGGTGTACAGCTGTCACAGACAGAACAGACGTTGTCAAAGATACAGTGCATAGCCGTCACATTCACAGCTGTCACAAACACGGTGTTTAGCTGTCATAGACATGGTGTACGAATGTCGTAGACACGATGTATAGCTGACGTGGTCACAGACACGGCGTATATACAGCTGTCACAGACACGGTGTATGTCTGTCATATACACGGTACATAGCTGTCACAGACATTAACAACTGTCCCAAACACGGTATGGCTGTCACAGACATTCATAGCTATCACAGACACAGGGTGTATAGCCGTCACAAACACGGTGTATAGCTGTCACAGACATGTTGTATAGCTTTCACAGACACCGCACACAGCTGTCACAAACACGCTGTGTAACTATCACATACATTAATAGCTGTCACAGACACGGTATTTAGCTGTCATAGACACGGTGTATAGCTGTCACAGACATGTTGTATAGCTTTCACAGACACCGTACATAGCTGTCACAAACACGTTGTATAACTATCACATACATTAATAGCTGTCACAGACACGGTATTTAGCTGTCACAGACACAGAATATAGCTGTCACAGACACAGAATATAGCTGTCACAGACACGGAATATAGCTGTCACAGACACGGTGTATAGCTGTCACAGACACGGTGTATAACTATCAGATACATTTATAGCTGTCACAGACACGGTATATAGCTGTCAAAGACACGGAGTATAGCTGTGGCAGACACTGTCTATAGCGGTCATAGACACAGTGTATAGACGTCACAGGCACGGTCTATAGCTGTCATAGACACGGTGTATAGCTGTCACAGGCACGGTGTATAGCTGTCACAGGCACGGTTTAAAGCTGTCACAAATACGATGCATAGCTAACACACACACGGCCGGTGTCTGTCACAGACACGTAAAACTATCACATGCATAAGTGGAGTGATGGCCTAGAGGTAACGCGTCCGCCTAGGAAGCTGAGAGAATCTGAGCGCGCTGGTTCGAATCACGGCTCGGCCGCCGATATTTTCTCCCCCTCCACTAGACCTTGAGTGGTGGTCTGGACGCTAGTCATTCAGATGAGACGATAAACCGAGGTCCCGTGTGAAGCATGCACTTAGCGCACGTAAAAGAACAAAAGAGTTGTTCCTGGCAAAATTCTGTAGAAAAAATCCACTTCGATAGGAAAAACAAATCAAACTGCACGCAGGAAAAAATACAAAAAAAAAAAGGGTGGCTCTGTAGTGTAGCGACGCGCTCTCCCTGTGGAGAGCAGCCCGAATTTCACACAGAGAAATCTGTTGTGATAAAAAGAAATACAAATACAAATACATCAACAGTCAAAGGCACAGTATACCGCTGACACAACACGGTGTACAGCTGTCACAGACGCGGAGTATAGCTAACACAGGCACGGTATATAGCTGACACATTACGGTGTATAGCTGTCACAGACACGGTATATAGCTGTCACAGGCACGGTATATAGCTGTCACATTACGGTGTATAGCTGTCACAGGCATTCACAGCTGTCAAAGACACGGTGTATAGCTGTTACCGATACGGTGCATAGCTGTCACAGATACGGTATATGGCTGTCACATACATTAACAGCTGTCAGAGACACGGTGGCCTGTCACAGACATTCACAGCTGTCAGAGACACGGTGTTTATCTGTCACATACATTAACAGCTGTTACAAAAACGGTGTATATGTGTCATAGATACGGTGTTTAGCTGTCACACACACGGTTTGTAGTTGTCATAGACACGGTGTATAGCTATCACTGGCATTAACAGCTGTAATAAACACAGTGTATATCTATCACAGATACGGTGTCTAACTGTCACAGACATGGTATATCGCTGCCACAGACATTCATAGCTGTCGCAGACACGGTTTGTAGCTGTCGGAGACACGGTGTATAGCTGTCACAGACATTCATAGCTGTCGCAGACACGGTTTACAGCTGTCGGAGACACGGTGTATAGCTGTCACAGACATTCATAGCTATCACAGACACGGTTTATAGCTGTCGGAGACACGGTGTATAGCTGTCACAGACATTCATAGCTATCACAGACACGGTTTACAGCTGTCGGAGACACGGTGTATAGCTGTCACAGACATTCATAGCTATCACAGACACGGTTTATAGCTGTCGGAGACACGGTGTATAGCTGTCACAGACATTCATAGCTATCACAGATACGGTTTATAGCTGTCGCAGACACGGTGTATAGCTGTCACAGACATTCATAGCTGTCGCAGACATTCGTTGCAGCCGTTACACACACACAAACCAACGTCTCTCAGACCACAACGAAACAAAAGAGTTCTGCAGAGTCCACCGGGAACGTCTGTCGGAATCTAGATAGTGATGCCGTGGAGAACCCTGTGGTGGTGTGGACGTTGTCAGCGAAACAACACAGCTGGTTGTGCAGTGGAGAAAAAAAAAACACAACACAAACACAACAACTGGCACCACAACTGTCCCTTCACCCGACGGGCGCAATAGCCGAGTGGTTAAATCGTTGGACTGTCAATCTGAGGGTCCCGGGTTCGAATCACGGTGACGGCGCCTGGTGGGTAAAGGGTGGAGATTTTTACGATCTCCCAGGTCAACATATGTGCAGACCTGCTAGTGCCTGAACCCCCTTCGTGTGTATATTGCAAGCAGAAGATCAAATACGCACGTTCATGATCCTGTAATCCATGTCAGCGTTCGGTGGGTTATGGAAACAAGAACATACCCAGCACGCACACCCCCGAAAAGGGAGTATGGCTGCCTACATGGCGGGGTAAAAACGGTCATACACGTAAAAGCCCACTCGTGTGCATACGAGTGAACGCAGAAGAAGAAGAAGAAGAAGTCCCTTCACCCTCACCCCACCAAGTCTTTTGTCAAACCAACACTGACTGACATCAACAGCATAAACGACACCCCCCCCTATTTCCCTCCCATACACTCCTAACCCCCTTGCCCCCCACCCTTCCCCCTGTCCCGCTTCAGGCTGACGTCACGACCTGTTTGGACATCAGGACAGAGAGGCCAGCAGGAATTCAACGGTCAAGACATGATGACGGTTAGTCTTTTCTGCAAGTATTGGGATATCGACTGTGAGTCGGGTTAGTGGGAAGAGGGGGTAGGGGTGGGGGGCAGGGAGGGGGCAGGGGGTCGTATGTTGGGTGGGGGGGGAGGGGGGCCGGTGTCCATAGGGTTGTGGTCTGCGTGTCCGTCGTTTGATGGGAAGGAGCAGTGTTTGAACAAAGTGTTCTCTGTGTGTGTGTGTGTGTGTGTGTGTGTGTGTGTGTGTGTACCTTGTAAGTTGCGGCCTCTGTTTGAACTACGTGTATACCTACTTCTCGTGGTCAGAGGCGTGATGGGAATTTGTCGCACAGTATATTGTTATTCTCTCTCTCTCTCTCTCTGAACAGTTTTCCTCTCTCTCCTTCTTCGTATCTCTTCCTCCCTTACCTTCTTCCTTCCCTCTCTCCTTCACGCATAAGCATACTATGTCATTTTGTAGGGAATTGTGTATTTTCTATGCCATTTATTTGTTCTTGTTGTTGTTGTCATGCGATGTGGTTGTTTTTTTTTCCTCCTTTTTTTCAGTCTTCTAGTATTTCCTAGATTAGTTTATACGTTTTCTTTACGAGGGTAGGATGAAAACAGGCTGATAAGTGCCTATTCCTTTTCCATCAATAAAAAAAGTTTCGATTTCGATTTCGATTTCGATTTCTCTCTGTGCGCGTGTGTGTGCGTTACCTACGTCTTCAAACATAAAGGAAGGATTTAATGACGACTCTGCTCTTTCGTACTGGCAAACCTTTCCCCACTGAAATCACGACTTCTTAAGGTGTTGACCATTAACTCTAACTTTCACCAGGGATCATGCTGTTAACTCTCTCCATACGAACGGCGAAAGAGACGACGTTAACAGCGTTTCACCCCAGTTACCATCATCAAAATATTGCAAGTGAAAGGCTCTTATACTGAAGAGGTGAATGTTGACAAAGAATACCACAATTCTGACGACGGAAGCTATAGGCTGGGTCATTCAGACACCCACTGGACATCCGAAGGGTCTGTGTAGAGGAGAAGAGAGGACTGGCCGTACTGGGTGAGTTAACACAGCCTATTATTTGACCGAACTGGATGAAACTTGAGGGAGGCTTGAACTCTTTCGGCATGTAGACATGTGAAGTATGAACTCCTTTTTTCTGTTTTGCCACATAATGACCTCGACCGACGGGCGCAATAGCCAAGTGGTTAAAGCGTTGGACTGTCAATCTGAGGGTCCCGGGTTCGAATCACGGTGACGGCGCCTGGTGGGTAAAGGGTGGAGATTTTTACGATCTCCCAGGTCAACATATGTGCAGACCTGCTAGTGCCTGAACCCCCTTCGTGTGTATATTGCAAGCAGAAGATCAAATATGCACGTTAAAGATCCTGTAATCCATGTCGGCGTTCGGTGGGTTATGGAAACAAGAACATACCCAGCATGCACACCCCCGAAAGCGGAGTATGGCTGCCTACATGGCGGGGTAAAAACGGTCATACACGTAAAAGCCCACTCGTGTGCATACGAGTGAACGCAGAAGAAGAAAAGAAGACCTCGACCTTTAACCCTTTCACCGCCCATCAATAAAATGTGTGCAAAATTCCCTTGTGCTATAAACACAGAAAATGTGGTGTTTAAGAATGGCTGGAGATTCCCTTGTGGTGTGTGTAGAAAATATGGTCTATTCTACCACCGAACATTAAGAGCAGTAGGTTCATGTTGACTTAGGAGATTGGAAAAAAAAATGTATTCATACACACATGTTGTTTCTTTCCTCTCTCTTCTGTTATTTTATTTTCATTATTATTATTATTGTTATTATTATTATTATTTATTCATTTATTTATTATTTTTTAATTGATATTATTATTATTAGTTAGTTAATTAGTTGGTTAGTTATTTAGTTATTTTATTTTATTTTATTTTGTTTTATTAATTTTTTCTCAAGGCCTGACAAAGGTTACGCTGCTGGTCAGGCATGTGCTTGGCAGATGTGGTGTAGCGTATATGGATTTGTCCGAACGCAGTGACGCCTCCTTGAGCTCCTGAAACTGAAACTGGATACCAGGCCGATGATCTGGTCACCTTTCAGTGACGTGGGTCCTCTACCTGGCTGCTGCATAAATGCGAGTTTGGCAGTGAAAGGGTTAACCCCGCTCACTTCTTCCATCGATGCAGTTAAGACACTCATCACGATCTGTCCTTGACAGCGGGTCAAAAACAACACCAATCGAATAGTCCGTCGGGTACAAAAACCGAGTATTTAACTCTCCATACGAACGGCGAAAGAGACGACGTTAACAGCGTTTCACCCCAGTTACCATCATCAAAATATTGCAAGTGAAAGGCTCTTATACTGAAGAGGTGAATGTTGACAAAGAATACCACAATTCTGACGACGGAAACTAAAGGTTGGGTCATTCAGACACCCACTGGACATCCGAGGGGTCTGTGTAGAGGAGAAGAGAGGACTGGCCGTAGTGAGTGAGTTAAAATAAAGCGTTCAGTCTGAGGGTCCCCGGTTCGAATCTCGGTAACGGTGCCCTGATGGGTGAAGGGTGGAGATTTTTTTTCCGATCTCCTAAATCAACATAAATTATGTACAGACCTCCTTGTGTCTGAACCCCCCCCCCCCCCACCGCCCCCTTCCCCCGCTCCCCCCTTCTTCGTGTGTATACAGCAAGCAGAAGTTCAAAATACTGCACGTTAAAGATCCTGTAATCCATGTCAGC
>NC_134893.1:69161173-69163673 GCF_041734735.1 Babylonia areolata | reverse complement strand
GGGAGAGAGAGGGAGAGAGAGAAGAGGGTGGGAGAGAGAGGGAGGGAGAGAGAGGGTGGGAGAGAGAGAGAGGGAGAGAGAGGGTGGGAGAGAGAGGGAGGGAGAGGGTGGGGGAGAGAGAGAGGGAGAGAGAGGGTGGGGAGAAAGAGATGGGAAGGGAGAGAGCAAGGAGAGAGATTCACATTCGTTTTATTATGAAGATGTACAAAGAGAGAGAGAGAACGGGGTGGGAATGAGAAAGAGAGATAGAGAGGGGAGGAAAAAGAGAGGGAGAGAGAGAGAGAGAAATGGGGGAGGGAGAGCGAGAAAGAGAGAGAGAGAGGGGTGGAGGGAGGGAGAGAGAAGGGAGAGAGAGGGGTGTGGAGAAAAGGTGGGAAGAGAAAATGAGAGAGAGAACTCAGAACTCAGAACTGTTTTAATGTCAATAGCTTATCAGCCCTAATGACATGGGGGTACAATCAAAACAACAACAAAATAGTTCTAAAAAAAAGATGGAACGACTATTCAAAACATACCATTTTGGAAAGACTATTTCAAAACATACCATTTTTGAAATCCATTGATAAGGAATCTACATAATTTCGTAATAATAATTTCGACCATCCAGTTTACAAGGTCAATTTCTTAAAGAACAAAAGTGAGTGATGTTTCTTCTTCGAAAATTATATGCTTCGGCAATATACTTTGCCAGAGACTGGACTGAAATTTCCTGATAGCACTGCTAGTACGTTTTGCTATGGCCTATGCTGAGAAAATTTTCAGAAAAACAAGAAAAACACGCCAATGATTTTAATTTGCTTATATTTCAAAAAGTACTGAAGATAAATGCATAAAAGTATATATCAAATGAAAGGAAAATGAACCAAGATTTTGTTTTTGATACTCACATGTTCAAATAATGAGTCAATCTGACAGAAAAATTCCATCAAATGCATTAATTAAAAAAAATTGGGATTGTCATTCCATCATGTAGGTGCTACAATATCAACCAGGTTATCAACCTGTCTTTCTTGTGACTGTTGTGATCAACCACACACACTGTCAAGGCTGAGCAACAGTGTCCAGGTGCATAAGACTCCAACACAGTCCACACAAAGAATGAAAAGGGTGTACTCACCCAGGATCTACCGCCAGTAAAAACGCTGTGTACTTGCAGAAACAGTCTTCAAGACACAGTGCTGGTTTGCTGGGGCAGTCTGGGCAGTAGAACCCCACACCCTTTCTTTGTCCTTTCTTCCAGCAGACTCTGCACCTCCTTTGTGGCCAGGCCTTCTGTGGGGTAGGTGGGATGAAGTGTCGTCCAGACAAGACAAACAGCGTGGTCATCTTTAGCAGTGTCTTGGTCACCAAAAATCATGGCACTAATTACATCCTTCTGAAGTCCAGGAGTGTACTGCTGTTGCCTGCTTTTTTGTAGAGGATGTGTGCATTCAGCATAGCAATTTGTAGAAAATGCACACACAGCTATTTGTACCACTTCAAGGTTTTCCTTGTGACATCGTAGGGCTGCAGCTGTTGGTCATGATGGTCCATGGCACCCATGTTTTTGTTGTAATCCAGAATTGCTGGAGGCTTGTTTACTGCCTTTTGGTCTTGCTGCTGCTGGTCTTCAGTTGTAGGTCTGTGGCAAGTTGTCAACTCCAGATAGTCCAGGATGAACATCATGATCATCAGCATGCTGCATACCTGAAACACATTGCATAAAAGACTAAGTCTGTTGGGTTTGGGGTTTGTTTGTTTTTTTGGTTTTTTTTACATATAAAAAGATCATGAAATGGTACCATTTTATTTCTGATTGTTTTCAGAAGCTGAAATACAAACACACACATACCTACCCCACCCCCCACCCCAAACCCCCAAAACACACACACACTGAAACTGGTTCATGGTATGCCACACCCCCTTCATTCTCTCTTTCTCATACAAAACAAAATGACAATACATCACACACACACACACACACACACACACACACACACACACACACACACACACTTCTACAAGTGTTGCATTTACAAAGTAATTTAGGCATACAGTTCTGTATATCATTCTCTGATTTCAGTTTTATAAACATCATCTCTTCCCCCCGCCCCCCCCCCCCCCCCCCCCCCCCCCCCCCCCCCCCCCCCCCCCCACCTCCCTCTCTCTCTCACACACACACACACACACACACACACACACACACACACACACACAGCAACAATAACAACCACAAACCAATACACACTCAGGAACGAACACACAGAAAGCTGCAGGCGAGCGACACACGCTGTCATCAACAATTAGCCAGCCAGCAAGCCACGCCCCCCTGGGCTGTGATGGTCAGACACAGTACCCACGTGACTGACTCTCACTCACACACACTGAGATTCAGTTTCAGTTTCAGTAGCTCAAGGAGGCGTCACTGCGTTCGGACAAAGCCATATACGCTACACCACATCTGCCAAGCAGATGCCTGACCAGCAGCGTAACCCAACGCGCTCAGTCAGGCCTTGAGAAA
>NC_134893.1:69136173-69151173 GCF_041734735.1 Babylonia areolata | reverse complement strand
ATGGCTGACTACAGCATTGAATATAACCATACTAGTTGATGACTAATAACAGCATTGCAATTGTTTGAATAATGATGATATTCACATGTCACAGTACAAGATCGAGTGTTGACAGATGATGATGATTATGATGACAATGTACGATACTGTACTGATAGTCAGTCATGACTGACTGTGACCATCAATACATTAGAGGAGGCATTTGCTATCCCCACTATCTGTGATTACGATGGAAAGCGTCATGCCAAGTTGCATCCCCACTCTCATGGCCAAGAGGACTTTAGGACAGTTGGTGTTGAGATGGTTCCCAAGGGTCAACTCGCCCCCAAGGCTGTGGTGCTAAGAGCCAATACAATATTGCCTCCAAGTTTGAGAGTCATAGTTCTTCACAAAAGACTAAGCTGTAAATTAATTCCCATTGCAGTGGAGTAACCATTGGTTACACAGCTCTGACTTTGCTGTTGGCCCAACTGTAAGCTTTAAATGTTAGTCTCTGACATAAGCAGAGTGTTGAGCAATGACATCACAGGAGTGCTGTCAGATGTGCTGAGGATGACGATGGTAATCTTCTTCTCACTTTGACACTGATTAAAGGTGTACCGACAGACGATGAAGATGATGACGACATACACTTCTGCAAGAAGTGCAAGCAGGTGTTCAAGAAGCTGGAGGCATACCTGGAGCACAAGGTCAAGCATGACAAGTTCAAGGTCGCTTACAACCGAGCACCCGGGGACCGCAGAATGGTGCTCCCCACCTTGAAGAAAAAGGAGACGACAGTCAAACCTGACACAGCAGAGGATGAGAATCTGCCTGTCCAAATGGTCAAGCCTCGCAAACGTGAGTCCACTCAATGGAAACTTTATAGTTATCCACTTTCTTTTCTTTCGGTTTTGTTTTTGTTTTGTTTGTTTTTACTAGTCTGTCTGTCTGTCTATCTTGTCTGTATCTTGAACAACTGTTTTTGTTTCGGTTTACCGTGTTGCTCATGGTTGTGAGAGTCCTGTCTCATCTTGAGATCATTGTCGTCAGGCATCAGCAGGAATCAGGAACACACACACACACACACACACACACACACACACACATGTGCTCACACACATGTGCTCACACATACACACACATTCACGCACGCACACTCACAAACACACACACACACACACACACACACACACACACACACAATTTTAAAAGAATTTTAAAAAACAGAGATAAACAACACACACACATAGATCATACATAACACACTCACATAACAAACACAGTCACTCGGTCAGGTACTCATTCTTGTACTAATACTGAAATTGTCACAAAGTACACAGATGATACTGTAGAACCAGGAGACCTGTAGCATGAAGGTGTAGAGCAGGGTGTAGGTAGGGGTTGTGGCGTAAAGTAAACTTTCTCCTCATTCTACAAGCAGGGTGGCATGTACCTCATGTTATCAAAAGTGTTCTGGAACCAAAAGCAGTGGCACAAGTACTCAGCAGTTAATAGTAATCCTGGAGCAGAGGATACAAAAAGTCCAGGGTATGTAAAACGTAACCAGCTTAAAAGGTCAATATAGTAAACATGATATTTATGTTGTTGAGCAAAAGCAGCTTATCACAATACATACATGTAAACCTTTTTCAACATCCATTCATTCATTGTTATGAAAAGTCCATTAAACAAAATTCTTTTTCAATTTTTTTTTATATGTTACTGTGCAAAACCAGCTTATCACTTTAAAGGTAAACCTCAACAGCCATTCATTCACTGTCATGAAAGGTCCATATGACAGATATATTATTTATATGATATTGAGCCAAATCAGCTCATCAGGTTACATTTTAACAGTTAAGTTAACCTCTCAGCATCCATTCAGTCAGTCAGTGTCATGAGCAGTACATAACAAATGTAGATCATCTATCTATCCATGTGTTAATGAGCCAAACCAACTTATCAGGTTATGTTAACCTCTCACCATCCATTCATACACTGTCCAGCAGTGCAAACTCTTCACAAAGAAACATCAAACTATTACATTTTCAGGCCATGTTTAGCTGACCAGTCACTGAAATAAAACAGCCTGCATTATGCACAAGACAGGCTCAGTCCTCAAGGCTATTCACAAACTGCCTGAACACAATACAATGATGTGACTGTCACATTGAATGAATAAAGTGACAGGGGCAATAGCTGAATGGTTAAAGCGTTGGACTTTCAATCTGAGGGTCACGGGTTCGAATCAGGTGACGGCGCCTGGTTGGTAAAGGGTGGAGATTTTTACGATCTCCCAGGTCAACGTATGTGCAGACCTGCCAGTACCTGAACCCCTTTCGTGTGTATACGCAAGCAGAAGATCAGATACGTACGTTAAAGATCCTGTAATCCATGTCAGCGTTCGGTGGGTTATGGAAACAAAAACACACCCAGCATGCACACCCCCGAAAGCAGAGTATGGCTGCCTACATGGCGGGTAAAAACGGTCATACACGTAAAAGCCCACTCGCGTATATACGAGTGAATGTGGGAGTTGCAGCCCACGAACGCAGAAGAAGAAGAGAAGAAGAAGAATGAATAAAGTGTTGCAAATTAATACCAGTTCAGATCTGTCTGCCTTAAACACTTATCCAGACATTCTGCATGCTCGAACACATGAGACAAATCAGTTGAAATTCCCCACTTACAGAGTTAAGCATGAGTTGTTGACAATTACATCAACATGACCAGTTACCATACAAAATAAATAGGTCAAGCCTGCAAAACAGAAGGTCAAACCTCAAAACTAACACAAGAAGTAGCTGATCAAACCTTTCCACACGGCCACAACACATTTCATCCAGATAGTTTTTCATACGTCATTGTTTGCATTGCTCCAATACTAAATCAACAAGTCATAGTTTTTCATAAGTCAGCGTTTGCATTGCTCCAGTACCAAATCAACAAGTCACTTGACAAACAGCCAGCATCATGCAAATGGCATGCTTCAAACGATGATGCACGCAGTATATGTGGTTGTGTGCAGGGCGGAAGAAAAAGAGCCCCCCAGTGGACGTGCACTTGATAGCAGAGAGAAACACGTATGTCTGCACCACGTGTGATCGCAAGTTCAGCAGGTATGGTACACCACACATTGTTCTGGAAAAAGCACTGTTGTGAGCTGTTATCAGTGCTGTGCACTTGTGGATGTGTGTGTGTGTGTGTGTGTGTGTGTGTGCGTGTGTGTGTGTTCAACAGGTATGGAGCACACTTGGTGCAGTCATGGAAAACACTGTTTTGGGGTCAAGGGGCAATGCTCAGTCAGTCTGGGTCCGCGACTGAGCTCTTACTGTCAGGGTCTCCTCTGGTGTGTGGCCTCCTGGTGACATATCATCAATAGTTCACTATAGTCTGCCGACATTGGGATTGTGATATTTGAACCTAGATATTGCTGTGTAACACTAACAGGGACTCAGGATGAGTGTGATGCCACTGAAACAGTGCTGCTAATGGGACAGAACAACAACAATAACAACAAACCACCAAAAGACCAAAAACTGCTCCCCCAAAAAAACAAACGCGCCCCCCCCCTCCCCCCCCACTCCGTCCCCCCTCAAACCACCACGGTTGTGGGCTCTGATCAGCAGTGTGTTTTTGCAGATATTTGTGTGTACTAAGTGTGTGTATATTAATTTTTGTGTGTGCGCATGTGTGTGCTTGTCATTTTGTGTGCACACTAGCTGCAAAACATGAGGATGAGGAGTCGGTGTCGTCAAGGAACGTGTTCAGAAAGATCAACTACTGGCTGCTTTCACTTATCCGCAGTCGGAGACCAAGCTCTAAGTGCTTTACAAACTCTGGGTTATTTGCACAACAGACTGCCTACCTGGGTAAAGCCGACTAAAGGCTGCCATTGGGCACTCATCATTATTGTCCTGTGTCATTCAATCAGATTTCAGGCACGCACACTTACACACTCAGACAGACATGTAACATTTTACATGTATGACCATTTTTTTTTATTTACCCTTCCATGTAAGCATCCATACACTGTTTTTAGGGGTGTGCATGCTGGGTATGTTCTTGTTTCCATAACCCACGAAACGCTGACATGGATTATGGGATCTTTAACGTGCGTATTTGATCTTCTGCTTGTGTTTTCACAGAAAGGAGGTTGAGGCAAACATAGCACATATGTTGACCTGGGAGATTGGAAAAAATTTTCACCCTTTACCTACCAGGTGCTGTTAGCGAGACTCAAACCTGGGACCCTCAGATTGAAAGTCCAACGCTTTAACCACTCACCTACTGAGCCCGTGACTGTGCTGACTGATGATAACTGGTGTGTGCAGAGAAGCCAGCCTGAAGTGGCACATCCAGTACGACCACAACAAGAGGGAGGGGGACAGCGAAGAGGAGGAGGAGGATGAGGAGGAGAAGAGGAAAGGGGAGGAGGAGGTGGAGGAGGACATCGACGACCAGGACGTCAACTTCAAGGTGAAGGAGCCGCCCGTCAAGCGAGTCCAGCTGAGCAGTGGTGATGATGAACGTCCCTTCAAGTGCGACATGTGTGGGGTCGGCTTCAAGGAGGTCTGGTTTTTTTTTTGTTGTTGTTGTTTTTCCCTTTCGTGTGTGCAGGAAAATCCTTGGGTGGTATTCAAAGAAGGGATCCTTTTTGTCCCTGGTGTCGTGGATAATCCTGGGGTGGTGATCTGTTTTTTCCCTTGTGATGTTTAAAATCCTGGGGTGGTATTCAAAGAGGGGGTCCTGTTTTTCCCTTCTTGTGTCCAGGAAAATGTGGGTGTGGTATTCAAAGAGGGGATCCTTTTTTTCCCTTGTGTCCTGTTATAATCCTGGGGTGGTATTCAAAGAGGAGTCCTGTTTTTCCCTTCTTGTGTCCAGAAAATCCTGGTGTGGCATTCAAAGAGGGGATCCTTTTATTCCCCTGTGTCCTGTTAAAATTCTGGTGAGATATTCAAAGAGGGGATCCTTTTTTTCCTTTGTATCCTGGAAAATCCTGGGGTGGTATTCAAAGAGGGGATCCTTTTATCCTTTGTGTCCTGTTAAAATCCTGGTGTGATATTCAAAGAGGGAGTCCTGTTTTTCCCTTGTGTCCTGGAAAATGCTGGGGTGGTATTCAGAGAGGGGATCCTTTTTTTCCTTTGTGTCCTGTTATTATCCTGGTATGGTATTCAAACAGGGAGTCCTGTTTTACCCTTTGTGTATCCAGGAAAGTTCTGGTTAGATATTCATAGAGGGAGTCCTGTTTTTCCATTCTTGTATCCAGGAAAATCCTGGTGTGGTATTTAAAGAGGGGATCCTTTTTTTCCCTTGTGTCTTGTTAAAATCCTGGTGTGATATTCAAAGAGGGAGTCCTGTTTTTCGCTTGTTTTTCACACACACACATGCACACATACACACACACACAACACACACACACACACACACACACACACACACACACACACAAAAACAAACACACACACACAAACACACAAACACACACATGCTCACGTCATGCCGACTGATGGCAGTGACTGTGTGTGCAGGTGGCTGTTCTGAAGACGCACATGTTGACCCATTCCAACGTGCATCACCTGTTTTCCCCCTATAATTTATAGTGTCCTGTATAACCTTTGAGTAGGACGAGAAGTTGAGCTCCTTCATAAAACACAGGTTTCTGACTTACTGACTGCCCTACACATACAGTGACTTCACACTGTCTGTTGGTGTCTGTATCTACACGCACACACACGCACACGCACGCACGCATGCACGCACACACGCACAAACACAAACACGCACACGCACACACACACACACACGCACACACACAAAAAACAACAACACAGACACACACACACACATACACACACACACACACACACACACACGCGCACACACACACACACACACACACACACACACAAACACACACATGCTCACGTCATGCCGACTGATGGCAGTGACTGTGTGTGCAGGTGGCTGTTCTGAAGACGCACATGTTGACCCATTCCAACGTGCATCAGTACGCACACACACACACACGCACGCACGCACGCATGCACGCACGCACGCACGCACACACACACACACACACATAGACACACACACACACACACACACACACACACACACACACACACACAAACACACACATGCTCACGTCATGCCGACTGATCACAGTGACTGCGTGTGCAGGTGGCTGTTCTGAAGACGCACATGTTGACCCATTCCAACGTGCGTCAGTACAAGTGCACGTTTGAGAACTGTCCCTACGCCTTCAAGACCAAAGGCTCCCTGGTCAGACACGTCCGCAGACACACGGGTGAGGTGACATGGTGTTTGAACTGAGACCGTGAAACTCTTAAAAGACTGTTAGCTCAGGACAAAAAAAAAAAATCTTGTCTCAAAACTCACCTTTTCCCTCAGCAGTAAGTTCAATTGTGGCAGGTCCACTTCCTTTGCGTTCACTGTGCTTGACTATGTATGTATACATATGTATGTGTACATAACTACATGCATGTATATGAATGTGTATTGTGTGCGCGTGCGTTTATGTAAGTTTGTGCCTGCCTATGTGTGCGTATGTGTTAGGGTAGCTGTTAGATACACATGTATTGTTAAAACGTATGTACGCAGTGTGTGTGTGTGTGTGTGTGTTTGTGTGTGTAGTCATATTTTGGTGTGTGTATGTAACATAGATGTAATGTTTTATGTTAACAAAGCGTTTTTGTAAAGCACCTAGAGCAGATTTCTGGATAGTGTGCTATATAAGTATCCATTATTATTATTATTATTGTTAGCTGCGACTTTTCCCCCTCAGCTTTGACCACTGCAGCTGACGGGAGCAATAGCCGAGTGGTTAAAGTGTTGGACTCTCAGTCTGAGGTTCCCGGGTTCGAATCTTGGTAACGGCGCCTGGTGGGTAAAGGTCGGAGATTTTTCCGATCTCCCAGGTCAACATATGTGCAGACCTGCTTAGTGCCTGAACCCCCTTCATGTGTATACCGCAAGCAGAAGATCAAATACGTGCGTTAAAGATCCTGTAATTCATGTCAGTGTTCGGTGGGTTATGGAAACAAGAAAATACCCAGCATGCACACCCCTGAAAACGAAGTATGGCTGCCTATATGGTGGGGTAAAAACGGTCATACACGTAAAAGCCCACTTGTGTACATACGAGCGAACATGGGAGTTGCAGCCCACGAACGCAGAAGAAGAAGAAGAAGAAGACCACTGCGGCTAAAATAATGATGTGGATTGTTTGTGGATTTTTTCCCAATGTTGTGGGTTTTCCTGTTGGTACGTACGGGTCAAATCAAGCATTGCCTTCAGTCTCCATTCTGTTTCTGGATTCACACTTTGTTTCAAAACTGGTTTTGGTTCTTCGTGAATTGAAAACTCTCTGTAAAAGTGTGCTAATGTTAACTGTTCACGGTTTTTTTTCCCCCTCCAAATGTACACATGGCCTTTATGCACACAGACCATTTAGTTGATCGCTCTTGTTCAGCCAACTTCATGCTGAAAACACGATGCAGCTTTCAAACTTAAGGCGATCAAAGTGGCCATTGGTTTTTGCACTTATTTTTCTGTTGTTGTTTTTTTCTTGGTGTAACTCTTTCGGCTTATAAACCACTGTTGCTAATGTGTGAATGAATTGGAATTTTTATTTTTATTTATTTTTTTTTTTTAAGATTTAGGGGATTTGACCTATGTAACGATGCGCTAAATAGCCTGATTTACGGTAATTACTGTGTTGTGACAGATGAAATTGTTCTTGATGTGTGTTACTTACTGTGTTGTGACAGGTGAAATTGTTCTGGATGTGTTGATTACTGTGTTGCTTCAGGTTAACTTGTCCTAGATGTGTTTTAATTACTGTGCTGTGTCCGGTTAACTTGTTGTTGATGTGTGTTGATTACTGTGTTGTGTCCGGTTAACTTGTTGTTGATGTGTGTTGATTACTGTGTTGTGTCCGGTTAACTTGTTGTTGATGTGTGTTGATTACTGTGTTGTGTCCGGTTAACTTGTCCTGGATGTGTTTTAATTACTGTGCTGTGTCCTGTTAACTTGTCCTGGATGTGTTTTAATTACTGTGCTGTGTCCTGTTAACTTGTTGTTGATGTGTGTTGATTACTGTGTTGTGTCCTGTTAACTTGTTGTTGATGTGTGTTAATTACCGTGTTGTGTCAGGTTAACTTGTTCTGGAATATTATTGGTAACTGTGTTGTGACAAGTGAAATTGTTCTGGATGTGTGTTATTAATCACTGCGTTGTGATTAGTGAAATTGTTGTGGATGTGTGTTAATTACTGTGTTGTGATTAGTGAAATTGTTGTGGATGTGTGTTGATTACTGTGTTGTGATTAGTGAAATTGTTCTGGATGTGTGTTAATTACTGTGTTGTGACAAGTGAAATTGTTCTGGATGTGTGTTAATTACTGTGTTGTGACAAGTGAAATTGTTCTGGATGTGTGTTAATTACTGTGTTGTGACTAGTGAAATTGTTCTGGATGTGTGTTATTGATTACGGTGTTGTGACTAGTGAAATTGTTTTGGATATGTGTTATTGATTGAATGATGATGATATGGATACTTATATAACACCTATCCTCGCTCGGAGACCAAGCTCTAAGCACTTTACAAACTCGGGGTCACTCGCACAACAGGCTGCCTACCTGCGTAGAGCCAACTGACGGCTGCCATCTAGGCAGCCATACTCTGTTTTGGGGAGTGTGCATGCTGGGTATGTTCTTGTTTCCATAACCCACTGAATGCTGACATTATTACAGGATCTTTAAAGGGTGTATTTGATTTTCTGCATCCATATATACATGGACTGACTTCAGGCACTAAGCCGGTCTGCACAAATGTTCACCTGGGAGATCGGAAAAATCTCCACCCTTTACTCACAAGGCGCCTTTTCCGAGATTGGAACCTGGGACCCTCAGATTGAAAGTCCAATGCTTTAACCACCCAGTCATTGCATGGGACAAGTGAGATTTGTTTTTGGACGTGTGCTGTTACTGTATTGTTTCAGGTGAACGTCCATACGGCTGCGAGTCATGTGGTCGCAGTTTTGCTGAGTCGGGGGCTTTGACAAGGCATATGCGCTCCAGGTGAGAGCTGTGGTGGTCAGCTGTCCCTCTGTCCGTCTGTCTGTCTCTCTGTGTTTGTCTCTCTGTCTGTCCGGCTCTCTGTCTCTGTCTCTCTGCCTGTCTCTGTGTGTTTGTCTCTCTGTCTGTGAGAAACATGAGCTTACCCAACAAAACTTGGCCATATACTTATATGAGGCATTGAAGAGACTTCGAATTGTTAATTTGTGAATGTTGTTGAGTATTGTATTAGCTACTTTTGGTTGATTTGTGATGTTGGTTTATTGTGTCAAGTCATTTTCCTTATTTATTTTCTTGTATGACCCCCTTCAGTAAGGGGCTTTGGCCTTAATCGGAATAAAACATCGTCATCGTTATCTCTCTGTCTGTCCATCTCTCTGTCTCTGTCTGTCTGCCTGTCTCTATGTGTTTGTCTCTCTTTCTGTCCGTCTTTCTGCTTGTGTCTGTCTGTCACATGCACTACTGTCACATGCACTACTGGTGGAAGTTGTGGCATCAGCTGTGTGTCTGTGTATTTGTCTGTGTTTGTCTGTCTGTGTTTGTTTCTCTGTCTGTGTGTCTCAGTCTGTCACATGCACTCCAGCTGAGAGTTATGACTACCGCTGTCTCTCTCTGTCTATCACCTCTGTCTGCAATGTGTTGCTGTGTTGTTCCTAGAGAGGTGTGCCACCGTGTGTGTGTGTGTATGTGTGTGTGTGTGTGTGGAATGTGTTGCTGTGTTGTTCCTGCAGAGGTGTGTCACTATATGTGTGTGTGTGTGTGTGTGTGTGTGTGTGTCAGTGTTGTTCCTGCAGTGGCTGACAGGCCTGTGTGTCACTGTTTGTGTGTGTGTGTGTGTGTGTGCAATGTTGTTCCTGGAAAGCTGTGTGTGTGTGTGTGTGTGTGTGTGTGTGTGTGCAATGTTGTTCCTGGAAAGCTCTGTGTGTGTGTGTGTGTGTGTGTGTGTGTGTGTGTGTGTGTGTGTGCAAGGTGTTGCTGTGTGCTGCTCCTGCAGAGGTGTAGTAGTGGTAGCTGACACGCGTCACTGTGTGTAGTACACGCATACACATGCACGTGCGTCCTCGCAGGAAGCCGTGCACGTCAAAGAGCGACGCAGACCTTCCCCGCTACGGGAAGAAGTGGACGTACATCCCCAACATCCCGGCCGTGGTGTCCCAGGACAAGGACGGTCAGGAATCCTTCGTGTCCGTGGTCCCGGGCGAGATGGTGATGGTGGTGACGGAGGGGGAGAACGGGGAGCAGATCTTCACGGAGGCCCAGGTGGTCAGCAACAACGAGACCGTCACCTCCCTCGGGGAGACTGCTGTGGTGGGTGTTGCGGGTGTGTGTGTGTGTGTGGGAGGGGTGGGGAGGTGTTAACAGAGAGTGTGGTGAGTGTTGTGGGGGGGGGTGGGGGGGGGGGTGTTGCATGTTAACAGAGTGTGTCGTGTTTGTATTAACAGAGAGCGTGTTGAGTGCTGTGTGTTAACAGAAGAGTGTGGTGGATGGTGTATGTTAACAGAGACTGTGTTGAGTGCTGGGTTTTTTTTATGGAGAATGTGGTGAGTGCTGTGTGTGTGTGTGTGTGGTGTGTGTGTGTGTGTGTGCGCGCGTGCACGTGTGCACGCACGCGCACACGTGAATGTACGTTAACCAAAAACAACATGGTCATTGTCATTCTCCCTGTGCGCAGATGGAGGAGGGGGAGGTGGGGGAGAGTGAGGTGGGGGAGCTGGTGGCGGCCTCTGACCTTCAGACCTTCACGCCGACCCAGTGCCAGGTCAGTGGGTCACATTGTCACAGGTGGTGTAGGGAGTAGTGCCAGGTGATGAATGCGCAAGTGTTTGACAGGTTTCAGTTTCAGTTTCAGTAGCTCAAGGAGGCGTCACTGCGTTCGGAAAAATCCATATACGCTACACCACATCTGCCAAGCAGATGCCTGACCAGCAGCGTAACCCAACGCGCTTAGTCAGGCCTTGAGAGAGAGGAAAAAAAAAGGTGAATAAATAAATAATAGATAAGCTTACACAAATGAATAAATAATAATTATAATATAAAAAGGTAGTAGTAATAATAATAATAATAAAATAATAGTTATGATAAATAAATAAATAAATAAATAAGACAACAATGATGATAAATAAGCAAATAAATGTAAAACATGAAGACACACATTCACACATACACCCACACATGCATAACAGATATGCACCAAACATGCAGTTTCACAGATATGAAAGCACAGTCAAATACATATAAACGTACATGAGCTCCAACACACACACACACACACACACACACACACCACACATTACCCTGCACCTCCTCTACCCCCTCCTCCACACACTCCTGTTTGACAGGTGGTGTAGGGAATAGTGTCAGGTGGTACAGGTGTGTAGAGCTACTTGATGTAAGGTATAGTATAGGTGTGTAGATTGTATTCCTCATTTTTTGTCACAACAGATTTCTCTGTGTGAAATTCAGGCTGCTCTCCCCCGGGAGAGTGTGTTGCTACACTGAGAGAACTACCCATTGTTGGGGGGTATTTTTTTCTGCCTGCAGTTTTTTGGGTTTTTTTCCTAGTGAAGTGGATTTTTTTTTTTTTTTTTTACAGAATTTTGCCGGGGACATTTTGTTGCCATGAGTTCTTTTACGTGCGCTAAGTGCATGCTGCACATGGGACCTCGGTTTATCATCTGATCCCAGTGACTAGCGTCCAGACCACCATTCAAGGTCTAGTGGGGGGGGGGGGGGGGGGGTGAAAACACTGGCGTCTGTTCCGGGATTCGAACCAGTGCGCTCAGGTTCTCTCGCTTCCTAGGTGGACGTGTTACCGCTAGGCCATCACTCCACCATCTGCTTGATGTAAGGTTTGACAGATGTGCAGAGCTACATGATGTAAGGTGTGGTACAGGTGTGTAGAGCTATAACTATGGTGTGAGGTGTGATACAGGTGTGTAGAGCTATAACTATGGTGTAAGGTGTGGTACAGGTGTGTAGAGCTATAACTATGGTGTGAGGTGTGATACAGGTGTGTAGAGCTATAACTATGGTGTGATACAGGTGTGTAGAGCTATAACTATGGTGTGAGGTGTGGTACAGGTGTGTAGAGCTATAACTATAGTGTGAGGTGTGATACAGGTGTGTAGATCTATAATCATGGTTTGATGTGTGACAAAGGTGTGTAGAGCTATAACTATGGTGTGAGGTGTGATACAGGTGTGTAAAGCTATAATCATGGTGTGAGGTGTGATACAGGTGTGTAGAGCTATAACTGTGGTGTGAGTTGTGACACAGGTGTGTAGAGCTATAACCATGGTGTAAGGTGTGATACAGGTGTGTAGAGCTATAACAGTGTTTTGAGAGGTGTGATACAGGTGTGTAGAGCTATAACAGTGTTTTGAGAGGTGTGATACAGGTGTGTAGAGCTATAATCATGGTGTGAGGTGTGTGGCTTTGACAGGTGTGCAGAGAGGAGTGTCAGGAGGTGGAGGCGTTGCGAGCTCACCTGCGTCTGCACCTGGCTGACTTCCCCTTTCACTGCGGCTTCTGTCACTTCACCACAGAAGAGCGCCATGACCTGCGCAACCATCTGCAATCTAAGCACCTGCAGGAACTCAAGGTCAGATCCCCACCCCTACTCCCACAGCCACATCCCCCCCCCCCCCCACACACACACACACACATCTTCATTCCTGTCTTCTTGACGGATTTTTCATCTGCATTCAATACTATCCAACCACATCTGATGGCGCTGAGGCTTCTTCTTTCCTTCAGTGTTAGTCCCTGAGCTGATTCAGTGTAGTGCCAGTTTTGTTTTTTTTCCACAGCAGAATTCTAGTCTGTTTTTATGAAATTTTGTCCTCTGCTTAGAACAGTTAGAACTGGTGCTCCTCAAGGAGCAGTTCTGTCACCTGACTTGTTCACGTTCCTGGTAAACACGAGTGATAGCACTGGTACAGGAGTGACATCCTTGGCTACACACAAGATGATTCTGCCCTAACGAATCTATCTGTAACACTGTTCTGAACAAGGTTTAAGGACAATTATTTAGATTTTGATATTCAACAAACAATGGAAATGGTCCATCAGGTTTAAGGACAATTATTTAGATTTTGATATTCAACAAACAGTGGAAATAGTCTGTCAGGTTTAAGGACAATTATTTAGATTTTGATATTCAACAAACAGTGGAAATGGGCCATCAGGTTTAAGGACAATTATTTAGATTTTGATATTCAACAAACAGTGGAAATGGTCTGTCAGGCTTAAGGACAATTATTTAGATTTTGATATTCAACAAACAGTGGAAATGGTCTGTCAGGCTTAAGGACAATTATTTAGATTTTGATATTCAACAAACAGTGGAAATGGTCTGTCAGGTTTAAGGACAATTATTTAGATTTTGATATTCAACAAACAATGGAAATGGTCCATCAGGTTTAAGGACAATTATTTAGATTTTGATATTCAACAAACAGTGGAAATGGTCTGTCAGGTTTAAGGACAATTATTTAGATTTTGATATTCAACAAACAATGGAAATGGTCCATCAGGTTTAAGGACAGTTATTTAGATTTTGATATTCAACAAACAGTGGAAATGGTCCATCAGGTTTAAGGACAATTTAGATTTTGATATTCAACAAACAGTGGAAATGGTCCATCAGGTTTAAGGACAATTATTTAGATTTTGATATTCAACAAACAATGGAAATGGTCCATCAGGTTTAAGGACAATTATTTAGATTTTGATATTCAACAAACAGTGGAAATGGTCCATCAGGCTTAAGGACAATTATTTAGATTTTGATATTCAACAAACAATGGAAATGGTCCATCAGGTTTAAGGACAATTATTTAGATTTTGATATTCAACAAACAGTGGAAATGGTCCATCAGGCTTAAGGACAATTATTTAGATTTTGATATTCAACAAACAGTGGAAATGGTCCATCAGGCTTAAGGACAATTATTTAGATTTTGATATTCAACAAACAATGGAAATGGTCCATCAGGTTTAAGGACAATTATTTAGATTTTGATATTCAACAAACAATGGAAATGGTCCGTCAGGTTTAAGGACAATTATTTAGATTTTGATATTCAACAAACAATGGAAATGGTCACTGAGTTAAAGACAAATCCATTTCCTGTACTTGATCTCTTTATAAGGTTTGAAAGAGTGAATGAGTAAAAGTATTTGGGAATAACTCTCGGCAAAAAGTTAGCTTTTCATCCAGTACTAACTAAACATATAAAAGATTTGATTGTTTTGAGACTGTTTTTGAAAGCTTAGACTAATAGAATCATTTGGGTCAGTCCCAAAATGTTTGTTTGTACCAAAGTTTCACTGATTCTGTGATAGAAGCACACTGCCATTCAGTGAGCAGACATGGTTAAAATTGATGAACATTGATGTCCTTACAATACACTTCGTACATTGATGGAGTCTGGACATGAAGCAAAGGAGAATTTTGTCAACAGATGTGCTGTAGTAGTGTGTAACTGGACTATGTCTTCAGCTTTTTTTTTGGTGAATACTTGTGCATATGTGCATATGTGTGTGTGTGTGTCTGTGTGTGTGTGTCTGTGTGATGTATTATGTGTCAGTTTTTATTAAGCACCCCTACTCTTTGGATAACATCATGTATTGTGTGTTGATCAGTGTCATATGATGTGTTGTGTGATGATCAGAGGAGATAACATCATTGATGTGCTGTGTTGATCAGTGTGTTGATCACTGGGAGTAACACAATGTGTTTTGTTTGTTGATCAGCGTGGCAGTCAGTGGGAAAATAACACATTGTTTTGTGTGTTGATCAATGGGGATAGCATGATGTCCCAATCAGAGGAGATAACATGATGTGTTGTGTGTTGATTAGTGGGCATAACACAGTGTGTTGTGTATTGATCAGTGGAAATGACACAATGTGTTGT
>NC_134893.1:69086173-69131173 GCF_041734735.1 Babylonia areolata | reverse complement strand
ATGTCACCGAAACCGTGTTGACGTTCTGTGATGTGCTGTGTTGTGTCACGACAGGCGATCGACCCCACGACTGCCCAGTGTGCCAGAAGAGGTTTGTCACCAAGGATGCCCTCAACAAGCACCTCATCGTCCACTCCGACGAGCGCAACTTCAAGTGCGGGGTGTGCCACAAGCTGTTTAAGCGCATCGCCCATGTGCGGGAGCATCTCAAGATCCACAGCGGCGAGCGCCCTTTCCCCTGCTCTGTGTGCGACAAGTCCTTCAAGACCAATGTGAGTGGTGGCCCTTGGCTGTCCGAAGGCTGGGGGTGGCAGTGACGATTACTCTGTGTGTGTGTGTGTTGTGTGTGTGTGGGTTTGTTTTTTTTTCTTTTCCCTCACTCTGTTGTTGAGTTATGCCTGCATATGAATGACTGGTGTGAAAGCGCTTTGATTTGTCTCTGCACAAGATTTAGCGCTATTTAAATATTATTATTATTATTATTATTTGTGTGTGTGTTGTTTGTGTGTGTGTGCATGTGGTTTCTTTTCCCTTACGATGTTGTATCTGATGTGGCTTATATCATGTTATTTGTTCTCCTTTACTCCATTGTGTCTGATGTAATTTATGTCATTTCTTCTCCTTTCCTCTGTTGAATGTGATGTGCATTAATTCATGTTATTTGTGACAATCACTGTGTGTGTGTGTGCGTGTGTGTTGTGTGTGTGTGTGTGTGTGTGTGTAGTGTGTGTGTGTAGTGTGTGTGTGTTGCATCTTTTCCCTTGGTGTGCTGTATTTGATGTTACCTTATGTCATGTCATTTGTTTTCTTTTACTCTTATGTACCTTGATTCATGTAATCTCTCCTCCTTTACTCAGTTGCATCTGATGTAATTCTTGTTGTTTCTTCTCCTTTACTCTGTTGAATTTGATGTACCTTTTCTTTGTGTGTACCTTATATCATACGTACACAGTAAAAGACACAAGCCCAGCACTGTAAACGATATGGTATGTCCGTTGTGTAGATCTGCAAAAGAAGATGAAGTCCATTTCCTATTATGTTGCCCTGTATTAGATGACTTGAGACAAATATATATTCCGTTGAGATATTATAGCAGTCCAAGTAAGTTTCAGTTAGTATTACTTCTGTCTTCTACAAATGATAACGTTTTTTCGAATCTTGCCATATTTATCTATCAGTCATTAAAACGATGGAGTTTCATGATTGGTTAATAGAGAACAGAGCTCGGAGCGAACACGTTGTAAGATTATATTCTTATGCAAATCTATTCTTACAAAATATGTAATCACCCCTTCAAATGGGGCCATGGCCTTATTGAATAAACTTTCGTTTCGTTTACCTTATATCATGTTATTTGTTCTCCTTTACTCTGATGTACCTTGATTTATGTAGTTTCTTCTCCTTTAGTTTGTTGTATCTGATGCACCTTAACTCACGTCATTTCTTCTCCTATTGTTGAATCTGGTATACCTCAGTCCATGTCGATCATGTCTTCTCCTTCACTCTGATGTACTTTGATTTATGTAGTTTCTTCTCCTTTACCCTGATGCACCTTAACTCACATCATTTCTTCTCCTATTGTTGAATCTGATATACCTCACTCCATGTCGATCATGTCTTTCTCCTTCACTCTGATGAACTCTGATTTATGTAGTTTCTTCTCCTTTACCGTGTTGTATCTGATGTACATTAATTCGTGTTATTTGTTCTCCTTTACCCTGATGCACCTTAACTCACATCATTCCTTCCCCTATTGTTGAATCTGATATACCTCACTCCATGTCGATCATGTCTTTCTCCTTCACTCTGATGTATCGTTAAATCATGTCGTTTCTTCTCCTGTATTCCGATGCACCTCACTAGTTCCAGTCAATGGCGAAGACATTCAGTCAGCGCCTTCACTTACCTGGGGTTTGCTGGCGTAGACTGCCCTGAAACTGCATGTCAGTGCTCGCAGAGACTGTTACCCCAACGAGTGTTTGTGTGTGTCATGGTGTCACTGAAAGTGATAATGATGATAATGATAATAATAGTAACAATGATGATGATAATAGTAATAATGATAATCATATCATCATAACAATGATAATAGTAATGATAATGATGATGATAATAATAATAGTAATAATGATAATAATAATAATAATAATGATATTAGTAGTGGTAGTAATAAATGATAACAACAACAACAATAATAATAATAATAATAATAACAATAATCACAATAATAACAACAACAACAACAACGACACCAATAACAACAACAACAACAACAATAATAATAATAGTAATAATAATAATAATAATAATAAAGTGCTGTTCTGTAGCACTGTTCCATCACAAAGAGGCTTACAGCACTTCAAAAATCAGATAAGTTAAAAAAATAAATAAAAAAAAAAAGAAAAGAAAGGATCAACAATACCACAAGAAAATTCAAACAACAAACAAGCAGCACTCATGGCGCTCCACAAAACTACATGTTACGAGAAAAAAAAAGAGACAAAATAATACATCAAGAATTGAAAAGAATCAACCACGAAGAAACAATCAACCATCCTCGTATCATGAATAGCACACACACACACGCACACGCACACGCACACGCACACATGTAAGAACCCACAGCGACTGTTACCCGTACAAGCAAGCGTCGCGTGTTGCTTTTCCATAGTGCGTTTCCTTTGTTGTAGTTTCAGTTTCAGTTTCTCAAGGAGGCGTCACTGCATTCGGACAAATCCATATAAGCTACACCACATCAGCTAGGCAGATGCCTGACAGATAGATAGATAGATAGATAGATAGATAGATATAGAGAGAGATAGATAGATAGATATATTTGTGTGCCTATCAGAGTGGGTTTCTATTTACATAATTTTGCCAGAGGACAACACTCTTGTTGCCTTGGGTTGTTGTTTTTTTTTCAGTGCGCCAAGTGTGTGCTGCACACGGGACTTTGGTTTATTGTCTCAGATCAGTGTATCTCTATATCTATTGATCTGTCTGTTGTACTCGTAGAATGCCCTGAAAGTGCACATCAGGACTCACGGCGACTGCTTCCCCTGTGAGCGTCGCGTGTTGCTTTGTCATGGTGTGTTTTGTTTCCTTTGTTGTAGAATGCACTGAAAGTGCATGTCAGGACTCACAGCGACTGCTTCCCCTACAAGCGTTACGTGTTGCTTTGTCATGGTGTGTTTTGTTTCCTTTGTTGTAGAATGCCCTGAAAGTGCACATCAGAATCCACAGCGACTGCTTCCCCTACAAGCGTCACGTGTTGCTTTGTCATGATGTGTTTTGTTTCCTTTGTTGTAGATTGCGCTGAAAGTGTACATCAGAACCCACCAGCGACTGCTTACCCTACAAGCGTCACATGTTGCTTTGTCATGGTGTGCATTTCCTTTGTTGTAGAATGCGCTGAAAGTGTACATCAGGACTCACGGCGACTGCTTACCCTACAAGCGTCGCATGTTGCTTTGTCATGATGTGTTTTGTTTCCTTTGTTGTAGAACGTGCTGAAAGTGTACATCAGAACCCACAGTGACTGTTTCCTCTACGAGTGTCGCATGTTGCTTTGTCATGGTGTGTTTTGTTTCCTTTGTTGTAGAATGCCCTGAAAGTGCACATCAGAATCCACAGCGACTGCTTCCCCTACAAGCGTCACGTGTTGCTTTGTCATGGTGTGCATTTCCTTTGTTGTAGAATGCGCTGAAAGTGCACATCAGAACCCACAGCGACTGCTTCCCCTACAAGCGTCACATGTTGCTTTGTCATGGTGTGTTTTGTTTCCTTTGTTGTAGAATGCGCTGAAAGTGCACATCAGAACCCACCAGCAACTGCTTCCCCTACAAGTGTCACATGTTGCTTTGTCATGGTGTGCATTTCCTTTGTTGTAGAATGCGCTGAAAGTGCACATCAGAACCCACCAGCAACTGCTTCCCTTACGAGTGTCGCATGTTGCTTTGTCATGGTGTGTTTTGTTTCCTTTGTTGTAGAATGCGCTGAAAGTGCACGTCAGGACTCACAGTGACTGCTTCCCCTACGAGTGTCACATGTTGCTTTGTCATGGTGTGCATTTCCTTTGTCGTAGAATGCGCTGAAAGTGCACGTCAGGACTCACAGCGACTGCTTCCCCTACGAGTGTCGCATGTGCCACCGTCACTTCAGGGAGAAGGGGTCCATGCAGCGACACATGCGCACGCACACCGGGGAGAGGCCCTACATCTGTGTGCGCTGCGGGCGGGGCTTTGCAGAGCACGGCACGCTGAACCGACACCTCAAGGCCAAAGGTTACACATACACGCTGCGACACACGCACCTCTGTTTTGTGTCTTTCTGCTTCCTCTGTCGATGTCATGCTGTGTGTCCTCTGATCAGAGGAACCACATGCACACACGCACTCGCGCACATAGATCATACATACAAACACACATTGATAGATGGCATGGTGAAGCGACACCTCAAGGCCAAAGGTAACACACACACACACACACACACACACACACACACACACACACACACACTTATGTCTTTCTGCTTCCTTTGTCGATGTCATTATAAGTCCTCTAATCACAGGAACCACCAACATGCAGGCACGCGCACACACACACACACATAGCTACAAGCACACGCACACACACACACAGACAGATAGATAGAAAGAGACTGATTGATTGATACACACACACACACACACACACGCACGCACGCACGCATGCACGCACGCACGCACGCACGCATCCATCACATGCACTCACACGGATAGATTGATTGATTGATACAAATACACACACCAGACATACACAACACAACACAACACAACACAACACACACACACGCACAGACACAAAACCTCACACAAACCATGGTATCTGTCTGTGCCGTGCAGTGCAGTGCGTGACGATGCACCAGTACCAACAGATGGAGAGGGTGGTGGAAGGGGAGCAGCAGGAGGAGGGGGGTGTGGAGGTGGAGGTGCACCATCATCACCATCAGCAGGGGGAGGAGGAGGAAGGGGGGGACTCGCAGGCCCCCCCAGCAGCGCCAGACGACCTGCCGACGGTGCTGACAGAGTTCTCCTCCGTGGTGACGGACACCCAGCAGTACATCGTGGCTGACCACCTGGCCGAGGGGGACACGCAGGTAAAACGAACGACTTGACACCTTGACACACCTCTCTGAGGTTCAGTTCAGTTTAGTTTTAATTCACTCATTCTACCCCACAGCTACAACCTGTTTCAGTTCCCCTGTTCATTTCAGTTTAACCCTTACATAGAGATGCCAGCTGTTACGATTTCGCCGTATTTTGTTACGCTGAAGTGCAGTTTGTTCCGACGTTATGCCAACATCAAAATTGTTCCGATGAGTTCATTTTTGACTACATAGCATGGTTTCCAATCGTAACATTAACCAGACACGCTGTCAATCACAAGGTCAGGGCAATCACTACTAACCTTGGTCTCACGTGATGATGCTCAGCTAATTGTGTGCGTGTTTACATCGAAACAGCATTGAGTGGACCAATCAGCTTACTCGTTTGCCTGAACAAGAGTCAGTGTGGCCAAATCAAGGTGTGTCTCGGTCAAACAGCGTCTGTACCCGGTGGATTAAGCTATGGAGTGCAAGGAAGGAACAAGCAGGTCTGAGTGTTCCTACCGAATTCAAAATGTTCTGACAAAATTTCCCGATTATTCCTACAAACACTTGACAGGGGTTGGCATCTCTGCTTACACCACTTCTCTGTCACTTTGCCTGCCCAGTGAGAAACCAGATCAGCTTAGCCAGAGCACATCTGGAAACTGCCTGTGCAAGAAATTGACTGAGAAACATGGGGGTTGCTGTACTCAAACTACCATGTCTTTGGAACCACTCAATCAATCTTGCTGATTTTGCTGTACTCAAACTACCATGTCTTTGGAACCACTCAATCAATCTTGCTGATTTTGCTGCACTCAAACTACCATGTCTTTGGAACCACTCAATCAATCTTGCTGATTTTGCTGTACTCAAACTACCATGTCTTTGGAACCACTCAATCAATCTTGCTGATTTTGCTGTACTCAAACTACCATGTCTTTGGAACCACTCAATCAATCTTGCTGATTTTTTTCTTTATGTTAATAGCAAAGAGATTGTTACGTATTTTAAGTAATTCTTGTGAAAATCGCACCTCGCCTGAAGCAGTAAAAAGCTGCCTTTTCTGTGCACAGCTTTCTTACTCTTAGTCCGTGCTGTCAGTGTCAGTTTCATCATTTGGGTCAAATGGCGAATCAACACTGCTGTCATATTCTTTCCCTGAGATACTATCAGCAGCGTACTGAGAATTTGGGCTTTCATCCGTGATGATATTGATGGCATCAGTTCAGTTCAGTTTAACTCATTCTACCCCACAGCTACATGCATGCTACAACTCCCCTGGACCAGCACTACATGAGACCACTGCAGAAAAAACAGCGTGGTTCACTAAAAAGGTGAACATTGATGGAGAACTGTTGATTTAATCAGTCGAACAAAGCTCTGTTTTCATGCTTCTGGAATCCGTAAACGGTTCTGTTTAGAATGCCATCTGTACCAAGCAAGAATAAACAAAATTAGAATAGTGTGTTGGTACAAGAATACTCATACCTGGTCCACGGGGGAAGTAATCATGGTGCGAGTTAACTTGTACCTGGAGTGGAATGAGTTAAGTTCAGTTGCTCAGGGAGGCATCACTGCATTCACACAAATCCATATGTAATCATGTAATCATGCTACACCACATCTGCAAAGCAGATGCCTGACCAGCAGCGCATAACCCAACAAACAAACAAAAAATAAATGAATGAAAATCATCAATAAAATAGAAATTTATGTGATGGAGTCGGTGTAAGGGTGGGGTTGGAGTAGAATGGTGTAGGGATAGGTAGGATAGGGGATAAGGGTGTAGGGATGGAACGAGGGATTAGAAGAATAAGTAGATAGCAGGTTCCCGTGCAGGCATTAGATAGCAGGTTCCCGTGCAGGCAGAGGCATATGAAAAGGGGAAGCCCTTTCAATGGTTTATTCACCAAAGTTATAACAAGAAAACAATGCCTGAAAAACACAACAAAGGTCATAAGTACATGTCAGTAACGCAAGTGGGTAGTAAGCACATGCATACATAAATATTATAGCATTACCATGGAAATACCACTTGGCTTGGAGTAAAGCAACAGCATAACATAACATAATGCATATGTGTGAAGACCAAACACTGACAGCAAATGACATATCTAACACATTTAAACAGTGTAAATAAAGTGGTTGAAGCTAAGCTGATTTAGTGAAAGTACACTGACAGTATAGATTATGTAAAGCTTATACTGTGTCAAAGCGACTCAAATGAATCAGTTATCATGTAGCACTCTACTGGAGTAAGCCGTATAGGACGGAGCATGATAGCTAAATTACAATTAACAAACTGTGATATATATATCAGATGGTTTTAACCAATAGCTGATATTAATCCAACACCATCTTGTAATCACCACAACAGAATACTACACACACACATTATTACTGAGATTCTGATAGTACTGGGAGTCAGTGTAACACACTGTAGCAGTACAACTAATATCAACATGTGAAATAATACATGAATGATAAAAACGATGACAGAATCAGTGGCTTTAAGATTATACACTGGCAAACTGAGAGACCAGACAGTCAATGCTCAGTACAATGATTGGAAGAACTATCATTGCTTGACCATTAAGTCCATTCAGCTGAAGCAGTGCTCAGTACAATGATTGGAAGAACTATCATTGCTTGACCATTAAGTCCATTCAGCTGAAGCAGTGCTCAGTACAATGATTGGAAGAACTATCATTGCTTGACCATTAAGTCCATTCAGCAGAAGGCTGGTGCTCTACATTTTAATTTCCTCTGCTAAACACAAGATAAGTAAAGCCTAATCTTCATCAGTGAGAGCAAATGAGAAAGAACTCGTCATTCCAAAAAACGTTCTAGAATAGTCAAATAAACTATCAGTGAGCAGAGGATGTCACTGACAGTAACGTTCGAAAGAATCAAATCTGCCTTAAACATATCATGATGACATGACGAATATCTAGATCAATCTTAGCCCAGCTGTGACTCTATGTCAAAGCAATAATTGAAACATGTAAACTAACCTAAGACAGTATCAACAACAATAGCAATGTCAGACATTTTACAAATCATCAACACATTTTAAATGGAGTTCTTACAGTAGAATGTTAGGCAGCTGACTGTGTGTGCGACATGCGATGTGTGCTCGAGAGCAGCACCTCAGAAAATGACTGGGGGACACTCAACAGCTTATGTTTCAAATTTGAATTTGAAGTGTTATGCCACAGAGTTACCTCAGCATGGCAGTGGTTGGACACCGTTGCTGTAGTAAAACTGTCATCCGCTTTACTACATGTGGTGTGAGGTGAAATCCCCACACTGACGAACAATCGAACTAAAATCAAATATGCTGATTTAAGTGTGTGGTGTAAGCACAACAGATATATGATACATAGACTGTATTTGATAAATGTTTAGAGCATTTGTTTAGAATTGGCTTTGCATTTACAATTTGAATGGCGTAACGCATTCTTCGCAAGTCATTGAAGACCAGCAGGTGAGCTGTGAAAAAGGGGTCTACTATAGCTTGTGTGTGAAGCAGTAGCCAGCTAAGCACTTGGCTACATTTAGAAAGGATCTCTGAGGGAGACATGGAGTGTCTATGGTGTTGATGCACCGCCTGTGGTGACCATGTACTGCCTGTGGTGCTGATGTACTATATCTGTATAACACTGTATGTTGCTGTACCATTATTGTGTGGTGTTGATGTACTGACTGTGGTGTTGATGCACTGTGTGTGGTGTTGATGCACAAGCGTCCTAACCACTGTACCACCTTCTCACTCACTCACCGCTGTGTTGTTGTTGTCTGTTGCCTGCTCCCCCTCACGCCCACACAGACAACAGAGTACGTGGTCCTGCACACTGACCTGTCCTCGGAGGACATGACCAACGTGGAGATCGTGACGGAGGGAGACATCGATCCCCACTCCATCCTCAGCACCGTGGCGGCGGGCGCAGACGGCAGCGGAGGGTCCTCCTTCGTCGTGTTCAACGAAGCGGGGAACCAGCTCCGCATCATCGACTCCAGCACGGGTGTGACCGTGGCCACCACTTTGGCCACCGCTGTAGGTGGGGATGACGATGACGGCAATGCACAACAGCCGCAGCAGTCGGAAGAAGGAGGGGCGACTACCACCACTGCCGGTGTTGTTGCCCTGGAGGAGGGGGTTGGGGAGAGAGTGGTGGTTCCGGACACCATCACGGTACTGACAGACCCGTCGGGACACATCATCCTCAGCCACCAGGACAGGGCGGACGACCACCCTGGTGGCGGCAGTTCGCACCACCCCCACCACCACCACACACCTGGCCACATCATTGTGGCCACGTCCGACCTGCCACCCCACCACCACCACGACACCGATGCTGCCACTGTGGCTTTGCAGGCGGCAGCGGCGACAGACGTGGTGGCCCACTCTGTCACCCTGGAAACCATGGGTACCGCCGACACCGTAACCTTGGAGACAACGAGCAGCAGCAGTAGCAGCACCACTGCTGCCGCTGACGTCATCACCTTGGGAACGAACAGCAGCAACACTTCCAGCGGCGTAGCTCTGGAAACCATGGACACTGGTGACAACAGTGTCACTGTGGTGACGACGAATACCGTCGACGCCGTCACTGTGGTGGAGACGACAAACGCAGCTGACCATGCGGTCACCATGGAGACGAACGCGGAGGCTGTGGTGGTGGCGGGGAGGGAAGGGGGGGGCAGGGTGGTGGTGGAGGAGGAGGGTCAGGGGTCCGACATGGCGGCGCACACGGTCAGCGCTCAGCCCGGGCTGTCCCCGTGGAGTGTTGCCCCGCTGCCACCGGACACACCACGGCCTTAGGCGGTTGCCCCTACACTGACACACACACACCACAGCCATAGGCACAACCCCCACCCATGACAATGGCTGCCCTTTATGGCTGCTCCCTACTGTTGCCGCAACATTGCCACACACACCATGACTAGAAAGGGGTTTGGGCAACTCTGTGCCACACACACACCACAGCCATACTATAGGCACCTCCCCACCCCGCTCTGTGGCTTCCCCTTATGGTTTGCCCCCAACACTACTACACACACCGTGGCTGAAGAGGGGAGGGAGTGGGGGCAACACTTCACACACACACACACACACACACACACACACACACACCACATCCGTTGGGGGGGGGTGGAGGGGAGGAGGAACATCTGCTACACCTCCACAAAACAACCCCTCACCTCCCTTCCTCCCCCCCTTTTGTTGGCTGACTTAGATCCACACACACACACCCCATCCCCCCACCCCACCCCCCTGCCTTCAGTCTCCCAACCACGCCTTTTGCTCACTGACTGAAATCTCCACACACACACCCCTCACCCGTCTTCACTCTCCTCCCCTTTTGAAGGCTGACTTTGATAAATCTCCACAAGCCCCCGCCCCCTCCTCTCCTCCCCCCACCTTCACCCTCCTACCCTTTAGCTGGCTGACTGACGGGCGCAATAGCTGAGTGGTTAAAGCGTTGGACTGTCAATCTGAGGGTCCCGGGTTCGAATCACGGTGACGGCGCCTGGTGGGTAAAGGGTGGAGATTTTTACGATCTCCCAGGTCAACATATGTGCAGACCTGCTAGTGCCTGAACCCCCTTCGTGTGTATATGCAAGCAGAAGATCAAATACGCACGTTAAAGATCCTGTAATCCATGTCAGCGTTCGGTGGGTTATGGAAACAGGAACATACCCAGCATGCACACCCCCGAAAACGGAGTATGGCTGCCTACATGGCGGGGTAAAAACGGTCATACATGTAAAAGCTGAGTGCTAACCATGGAGGATGCACAAACTTTGTCTCTTCTCTTTTCTCACCCTGTTTCTTTTCTTTGTGAAGAATGTCTCTTCTTTTTTTTCTTCTTTTTAAAAATTTTTTTTATTTGTCTTTCAGATAATGTTAATGAACAATTTCGCCCCCATATGGATTAATTCGATTTTTGGTTTTATTTCATTATGTACATTTTATTCATTGGTTTACTTTGTGAACTTGTTCTTTGTGTGGTGAAGTGAATAAGCATACATGTGCATTACAGTTTGAAAGACTGGTGTAGGGAGTTGACAGGTGTGTCCACTGTGTGTGTGTGTATGTGTGTGTGTGTGTGTGTGACTGGTCATTGTGGTAACATAGTTGTTACAGATGGGTGCTTGTGTTGATGATGTATAGTTTTTTTGGTGATGGATGATTGTGACTGTTAAAAGCAAATGAATAAAAGAAACTGCCTTATACAAAGAATATGTTGCATGTTTCGGGAGGTGGGTTGTTTTTTGTTTTTTTTGTTGTTGTTTTTGTGGGGTTTTTTTGCTTTGTTTTGTTTTTCTTGTTCCTGCTTAAAGTTGTTTTGTACAATTTGCGGTGTTATGAATCAGACTCAGAAAAGCAAACTGAAAGAGGCCAAGGTTGCTAAAAAGCCCAAACGCCACGAAAACTCCATACGAACGGCGAAAGAGACGACGTTAACAGCGTTTCTCCCCAATTACCACCATCAAAATATTACAAGCGGAAGGCTCTTACACTGAAGAGGTGAATGTTGACAAAGAATACCACAATTCTGACGACGGAAGCTAAAGGTTGGATCATTGAGACACCCACTGGACATCCGAGGGGTCTGTGAAGAGGAGAAGAGAGGACTGGCCGTACTGAGTGAGTTAACATCATTTACCATCATGTGGATTATATTATTTGTACCATACCAGAGCACACTGAAAAAGAACTCATGACAACGTGAGCATTGTCCTCGAGCAAATTCTTTCGAAGAGCCACTCTGATCTATCTCTTTATCTGTCTATCTATCTGTTGACTCTCAGGCCAAAATGCGTTGCGTTCCGCTGCTGGTCAGGCAGATGTGGCGTAGCGTATATGGATTTTCCCTTGCGAAGAATGGAACTGAAATTTTCGGGACAAACTTGTTTGTTCTGCATGTCACTGATCGATAACCAAGGAAAAGGCTGCATTCATACCAAACATGGATGGAAACCCACATTATCTCATTTTGCTATATATTTGAATGGTGATGATTAGTGATAATAGTAATACTACTACTAATGATAATAATAATAACAATATGCATATCTCTCGCTCACACATCATCCTGCTTTTCCCCCCATCCCCCTTTTCTCACATCCCTCTCTTCCTCTCCTCTCATCCCATTTTATACTCCACACACTTATATACATGTATTAATGCTGCCATCATCAAAAGAACTGTTGAGAGTTAGACTAGACAAAGTATGAATAAAATCATTTAGAGTGAAAAGATTTTGTGTTGTGCTCTTATCATAATATCCATGTAGAATTTTAAATGCCTCAATCATTATTATCACCCCTTAATTTAAGCTGCGATATTCAAAGTTTGGGAGTTTCAAACTACTTAAGTCTCTATTTACTAAACGTTATCATTTGAGCAAGAAAATACGGTAAACTAAAAACAGAAAAAAATGTTTCCTCTCGCGCCTCACTTCTTCATGACGACATCTCAGCCACCTTTGCAGGCCTTGAATGATTTACGTCACAAGAGTAAATGACGTATTTTTCAGACAAGTAACAACGACTGGAGTTGCCAAGTCCGTCTGGGTGGCAAGCAGAGATGTCGTTTGACAAATAAGGTCAGGATAGTCCATTCTCAAGCTTCGTTTTTGTTGATATTGTGCACGACGAGGTGTGAGTAAGTATTTGTACTTCTTTTTTTCCCCAAGTAATTTGTGTTTTCCTGTATTGTATTTGATTAGACGACACTCCGACACTGACTTGGTCGCTTCTTTTAAATTTGGCCTCAAAACTCACCTCTTACCTCAGCGATAAGTTTAGTTGTGGCATGCCCATCCGTACAGTGTAACTGTACTTACATACATGCGGTATGCTTGACTATGGGTGTATGCATATCAGATGTGTGTGTGTTTGAGTCTATCTATTTATGGGATACATTGTGTGTGCAGTTTGCCAGGTACATTTTGGTGTGTAAAAGTAGTAGCATTGATGTAATGTGTTACGTATATCACATGTAATGTATTGTAAAGCACCCCCCAACAGCAGTTTTGTAGATCGAGTGTTATGATATACAAGTTCAAGTATACAGTCCCCCCCTTCCCCACCCCTCGGTCCCCTCCCCCTCCCACTCCCCCACCCCCCCCGTGTTTTGAACTTGAACTGGAATCAGACGTTTGAGGCCTGTGAAGGCCTGTTCGTCGTTCATTTGGATACAGTATACCAGCATGCGTGGCCTAATGATAGCATACTGGATCATAAAATTTATGACTTGGAGAGTTGGCCCAGTGAGCGTCTAACCTAGTCTTGAAAGATGACATGGCTGGGGCAGTCACAACACTGTCTGGCAAACCGTTCCATTTATTAACGACTTGCTCAGTAAAGAAGGAACTGCGCACTTTCAGTCTGCAATGTGATTTTATTTATCATTAAACTGTTACCTCTTCTGTCTCTTTTTACCATTAAATCGACGACGTGGCAGAGTGGTTAAGACGCATGTCTCCCAATGCAGAGTCCGTGAGGGACTGGGTTCGAATCCCGCTCTCGCCCTTTCTCCCAAGGTGAACCGGAAAATCGAACTGAGTGTGTTGTCGTTCGGATGAGGCGATAAACCGAGGTCCCGTGTGTGCAGCGCGTACTTGGCGCACTAAAAAAAAAAAAGAACCCATGGCAACGAGAGTTGTGTTGTCCTCTGGCAAAATTCTGTAGAAGAAATTTACTCGAATAGCTACACAAAATGTTAGTATATATGCATGCACTCAAGGCCTGACTAAGCGTGTTGAGTTCTGCTGCTGGTCAGGCATCTGCCTATAGCGGATGTGGTGTAGCGTGCATGGATTTGTCCGAACGAGAGAGAGAGAGAGATGGATGGTCGCCATGATTACCATGGCAATGGCAGTGTGTTGTGCTATTTTATTTCACAGAAACACATAAATATTCGGCTATAGTCTAGAAGCCTTTTGCCCTCGTAATAGTGTCCATTTATGTGCTTTTGGAGCACTAAAGAGTGAACTGTTCCAAGGTTTAATCAGGCATTGTGTATACTACATTTATTTCTGACTCAATAAATATTTAGATCGACGGAAAATACATGGTCCTTAAAAGTTTTGTCAATTTGGTTTTTGAAGGCATTTACTGATGATGCATTGATGGTGTCAAAGGAAAGGTTATTCCACTGATTAATGATACGGTTAGTAAAAAAAAAAAAAAAAAAAAAAAAAAGTGGAACTGGTTAGTTACAAAGTTTGTCTTGTTAAGTTTGAAGTTGTGCCCTCGAGTCTAATCAAATTTAGCCAAGGTGAACAGGGAAGAGGTAGTGCGGGGATCATAAATATTGTGCATGCTCTTGAATACTTCAAGGAGATCACCTCTCAGTCGCCTAAATTCTAGACTGGGCAGTTGAAATACAGCTAGGCGTTCCCTATAACTAAGGTCTCAAGTACCAGTAAAACACGTAGTAAATCTGCGTTGAACGCCTTCAGTCATATTTGTGTGTTGTTTTTTTTTTAAAGTAGGGGCACCATACCGAGTTCCCGTATTCAATTATGGGCCTAACTAAAGCTTGGAATAAAGGAACCATAATTTCAGGAGACTTATTTGTAATATTTCTCAAAAGCATACCAGAAATTTGATTTCCCTTTTTTCACAATATTTCTTATATGTGTGTCAAAGCTTATTTTTGTCATTTATATATTTATTTATTTATTTGTGTATTAGTTCATTCATTCATTCATTCATTTCACATTATCTTTCCTTTAGGTAAACGTTGTTTTTTTGTTTTTTTAATCGTATTATGTTTTATTTTTTTTATTGTATCTTCCCTCAAGGCCCTGGGGACTAAGTGCGTTGGGTAACGCTTGTTGGTCAGCAGTGTGCTTCGTCTCGCAGATGCGGTGTGGTGTAGCGAATGATATGGATTTGCCGGAAACGCAGTGAAAATTTAATCTCCTCCATGACAAACTGAACTCGAGGCCTGACCAAGCGCGTTGGGAAACGCTTGCTGGTCAGGCATCTGCTTAGTCTCGCAGATGTGGCGTGGTGTAGCGTATGGTACTGACGCTGTGACGTATCAGTATCAGTATCAGTAGCTCAAGGAGGCGTCACTGCGTTCGGTCAAATCCACTATACGCTACACCACATCTGTCAAGCAGATGCCTGACCAGCAGTGTAACCCAACGCGCTTAGTCAGGCCTCGAGAGAAAAAAAAAATAAATAACAAACCAACAACAACAAAAAATTAAATAAATAAATAAAACTACTGCTACTACTAATAATATTTATAAGGCGCAAAATCTTGATGAAGTCAACTCTAAGCAAGCAAGCAAGCAAGCGCACACACACACACACACACACACACACACACACACACACACACACACACACAAAACAAACAAACAAACAGTGATGATAAATAAGCGAATAAATGTAAAACATGCAGACACACATTCACACATCACACACACACACACACACACACACACACACATGCATGCATAACATATATGCAACAAACGTGCAGTTTCACAGATATGAAAGCACAATCAAATACAGATAAACGTACATGAGTAGCAACACACACACACACACACACACACACACACACACACACACAATTACCCTGCACCCCTCCCCCCTCCTCCATGTGGCTTTCATGAGTAACTGAACTGCACTGGACTGAACTGAACTGAAGTGAACTGTTGTGTCGTGTTGCTGTTGCAGGAGGTGAAGCTTTGCAATGAAGACGATGTGGAGCCGTTGGGTTGTTCACCTGTACATCCTCCTCTTGCCCGGTAAGCTGACAGGACGATGGCGTCGGTCTCTCCAATCTCGGCACTGTCGTTTAGTCATCATGGTCACTGCTATGTACAACTCTTTGTATCTGTCTGTTTCTCTGTCTCCCTTGTCATTCAGTCAGATTTCAGGCACGCGCACATACACACTCAGATGGACATGTAACATTTACGTGCATGACCCTTTTAGTTTATTTACCCCGCCATGTAGGCAGCCAAACTCCGTTTTCAGGGGTATGCATGCTGGGTATGTTCTTGTTTCTATAACCCACCGAACGGTGACATGGGTTACAGGATCTTCAGCTTGCGGTATTTGATCTTCTGCGCGTGTATACACACGAAGGGGGTTCAGGCACTAAGCAGGTCTGCACATATGTTGACCTGGGAGATCGGAAAAATCTCCAACCTTTACCCGCCAGGTGCCGTTACCAAGATTCGAACCCGGGAACCTCAGACTGAGAGTCCAACACTTTAACCACTCGGCTACAATACAATACAGTACAATGTATGATAGTTGTGTTCGACTATGACCTTCAGAACAGCAGAGGAGGTAACTGCTGTCCCGACTATCTGGGCTAGAACTTATAGTGGAGAGCGTCTTGCCCAAGATACAACCCCACTCTCTCGGTCAAGAGGGTTTGAAGACAGCGTTGGGATGGTTCCCAAAGGCCAACTAGCCCCCAGGGCTGCAGCACTAAGATCCAGTGCAATTTTGCCTCCTAGTTTGAGAGTCATAATCCTTCACAAAAGACTAAGCTGTGATTGAATTCCTGTTGCAATGGGGAAACCTTTTATAATACAGCTCTCACTTTGCTGTTGGCCCAACTGTAAACGTATACCATCTGTGATATAAAATATCATAGAATATGTCTTTATTACCAAGTGTACTGGGGTCACAAGGAATACTGGGGAATATTTATATAGTATGTAACGAAGCGCTATGCTTGCTTCAAAACTTGCCTCACACACAAGCTGTATTAGCAGACGACAGTTTTCGCAACTAACCCGCGCGCAGAATGTGTGACGTCATTCCCAGTTTGAACGTAAAGCCGCTTACATCATTTTGTCCTCCTCACCAGACAACCCCCCCTCACTGCTCGACCAGTGTTGCGGTACCCTATTGGCTGAGCTGGAATCTGTGTTTCTACTCCACTGTATTTAATTAATATATCATTTGTCAGATCAGTAAACTACATGTATTAAATACTGGCAGAATCGTCGCAATTCCATCTTTAAATCTATTCCAATTATGTTTGCCTACGTTAAACTGATTAAACGCAGTTTGTAATTTTCAGCAACAAGCTCGTTAAAACTGACCCTTTTCAGGTGACTTAAATTAAAATTATAAATTCATCTTAAATAATTAACACTTATAAAGTATATAAACTCATTATAAAGTAGGTGTTGAGCTCTTTCTTTTGCAACTTATCTGACGTAAATCGGTTCAGGAATCATTCAGCAAACTATCACTGAACACCTTGTAAGAAACACAGTTGTTGTCGGATTTGGCCTGATTAGTGCCGATCTGCTTTGCAGCACACGTGATTGTCTTTGTAGTTCGCTTAACTTGCATAAATTGGCACAGTGAGTGATGAGTGGTCACTTCATACCCGGTCAGTCATCTGGCCAGAGCCTGCTCTCTCTCTCTCTCTTGCTGCGTCGCGAGCAGTGTGTGTGTGTGTCATGTGTGTTCCCACAACGGCTGACATCACGCTACGTATCACAGCACTGTTTTTTCTTCTTATGTGTTCTTCCCATTATCTCTTCTTCTCTTTTTATTTCTTCTCCTTTAGGTCTTCTTTTTTATGTTCTCTATTATAAATAAAACAATAGAAAAACCCATTTGTGACTGGCCTCTGTATGTTCCTGGCCTGTGCACGGGAATTTTTGTCTATCCATTGATATGGTAAATCATCATTTAGTTAGTTCTTTTGTGCCGTACCCTAATAGAACCACTCGGTTCAGTACACGGCTTCATGTATATACAATACAGTACAATACAGTACTATGCACGTCATCATGTCATACTCCCCATTGCCAGGGATATGGACCACCGCCCTGGGAACAGCAACAGCAGCGGAAGGGGCAGACCGCCAGGGTCAGCAGCAGCAGCAGTCCCTTCCAGCTTCAGCTCCCTGCCAGGATGGGCCCAGGCTGAGGGTGGTGGACAGCCGCCCAGGGGAGGTAGAGGTGGAGGTGTGCGAGGGGATGGGGGTAGGCGGGGAGGCCGAGGGTGAGGGTCGGCTGTGGCGCCGCTACCCGTCCTGCGCTGACCAGTGCTCTACCTCTCCTCCCCCTTCTTCTTCTGACCTGGGGGCCCCTGGGGGGGCCGCCACCACCCCCACCCTGCCCCCTCGCCCTCACCCTCACCCTGCCCCTGCGCTCAGCCCTTCTTCTTCTCCTTCTCCTTCTTCTTCCTCTTCCATGCTGTGTCACCTGCCGTCCCTGAACCGTTGCTGGTTGTCTCTCCGTGAGTGTATGACAACCCCCATCTCTCAGTTTCTGTCTCTGTCTGTCTGTCTCTCTCTCCGTGAGTGTTATAACATGACGACCCCCATCTCTGTCTCTGTCTCTCTATCTCTGTCTCTGACTCTCTCTCCGTGAGTGTTATAACATGACAACCCCCATCTCTCCGTCTCTGTCTCTCTCTCTCTCTCACCGCACACGCATACAGGCTTAAGCTGTCTGTCAGTTTCTCTGTCTCTGTCTCTTGTCTCTCTCCCTCGTTTATTTCTGTCTGTCTCTTTCTCTTTGTGTGGGTGTGTGTGTCTCTCTCTCTGTCTTCTGTCTGTCTGTCTCTCTCTCCCCCTCATTTATGTATGTCTGTCTCTGTTTGTGTGTCTGTCTCTCTGTCTCTATCTCTGTCTGTCTGTCTCTCCCTCTCTACCCCACATTATTTGTCTCTCTCTCTCTCTCTCTCTCTCTCTCTCTCTCTCTCTCTCAGACACACACACAGAGTTTCATTTTCTCAAAGAGGCGTCAGTGCGTTCGAACACATCCATATACGGCTACACGACATCTGCTCAGTTGGCAGACACCTGACTACAGCCCAGCCAAGTCGGGCCTTGAGTGCATGCGTGTATATTATTTTGTCTACCTCTCAGAGTGGATTTCTTCCAGAGAATTTTGCCAGAGGACAACACTTATGTTGCCATGGGGCCTCGGGGTTTTCGTCTCATCCGAATGACGCAGTAGACGCTCAGTTTGTATTGGCAGACACTGTATTGGCAGATAAGTGTATCGGTCGTGTGTGTGTGTGTGTGTGTGTGTGTGTGTGTCTGTCTGTCTCTCTCTATATATATATGTGTGTGTGTGTGTGTGTAGATATATCAACACACACACACACGTGCGCACGCACACACATTATCTACATCTGTATGTCACGGCTCGTGACGGTTGCTATGCATGTGTTCATGTTCAACTCTCTTTTCCATCCCTTCTCCCCCTTTCTCTCACCCCCCCCACCCCCCTCTCTCTCCCTTCTCCCCCTCTTTCCAACCCTCTCCTTCACCTCCCTCTCTTTCACCTCCCTCTCTCTCTTCTTCATGATTTTTCACGTGCATATCTGAGGATATGTGTATGTCGTGTCCCTTCTCCTGAACGGTTTGTGAACTCTGAGTGAGTTCAGAAGTCTATGTGGTGAGGAGAGAAAGATTTCTCTGGGCTTTTGATGCCAAGCTCTGTCAAGAGACGGATCACCGTTCCAGCGAGGGAGCTGTTGGGTGTCGTCTTACAGAAGTAGTGGGGTGTGTTCGTTGTCACCCCCTTCTTTCTGTGTGTGTGTGTGTGGGTCTGTGTTTCACCCTGGGCAGCGGTGTGCCCATTTACCTGGTGACAGGTGAGGGAGTCTGTGTTTGTCTGCGTAATATTAATGTAGTGATGTGAATTGTGATATTGGTTGACGTTAAAGTGAGGTTTAGGTTACTTGCAAGGTCGGGGTGATGTTTTTTTTTAAAGTGAAAATCTTTTAAATCCAGCTTTCTTTTATCTCTAAATATTTGGGGGGAATTAGTAAAGTTGTTGTGTTTAGGTGTATCATTTTGCCATAATTATATTCAGCTCGGATTGTTTCAGGTCTGTAATGATTGTCTAATTGCAGTATGTAAATTTTCCCAAACATTTTTGGTGGGGATGGAAATGTGATGAAAATGTAATGTAGCCCGACTGGTGCTGTTTATATTATTCGGAACTAGCGTGATGGAAACTGAAATATTATCGCCATTTGTGGCTAGTCGTAATGTACGTTTGGGGTTGTGTGTTGGTTTAACCCTTTTATTATTTGGAAAAGCGAAAATAGACAAATACTTTTCACGGCGATAGTTTTGTACGCCGAGGCTGATAGTTTATGTAAAGTAAATGATTATCCACTTTGTTTAGCGTAATGCATATTGCTTAAGGAAGAGATATGTGGGGGGGGGGGGGGGGGGAGAGATGTACTCTTTTGCAATTAGTAAAAAAGAACGGTCAACAGAGCCAGCGAGGTGTTACAGGTTTTCCTGTTTCCCTCCCTTCCGTGCCACTGCCTTCGACGGGTCTCCGGGACATATCTGGAATGGTCCTCGTCCCCCTTCTAACGTGTCATCCCGAAACTCCCTCACTCCCGTTCCCGTTCCCACTTTCCCACTGTCCCTCTTGCCCGACCAGCTGCAGCCAGCAACTACCAGCGTGGTCTGTCTTTGGCTGTCAGCAAATGTCTGAACTCTGGCTTCGTGTTTGAGCAGAACTGGCGCTGCAGTTGACAGCAAATTGTATTGTGCAGTAGTTAGAGGTTATTTTGTGTGTGTGTGTCAGTAATGCTTGGGTTTGAGGCGTTCATTTATTTATGTATGTTTACATGACCATAGTAAAACGAGCTGAACTTTTCTGTCTCCGTGTTTGTGTTGTCGGGACGTTAGTTAGTCTGGGAAGGGGCGGGGGGTTCATGGGCAACCCATTACGGGTTGTGACACTGTACTCTTGTCTTCTGTTGCAGGACACGCAGGAACAGCAGTCACGTCAGATGGTAGGACTATTTGGTTGATGAATCTGTTTTGTATTGTATTCTGTTTTCTGGTCATCACACACACACACACACACAGCGCGCAGACACACATGCGTGCATGCATGCACGCATACACGCGCATACACACACACACACACACACACACACACACACACACACACACAAAACACACACACGCACATACAAAGACCGACAGACAGACTCGATTGTACAACACAGCACAATTGACAGGACATCGCGTGAACGGTGTGCAAGACGTTTAGAAGAAAAGCAAATATGACGGACATTCACTCAGCGCAAGGGTTAAAAGAAAAAAGACTGAGGTCACAGTGACCCAGAAACGTCAATGGCTAAAAAAAAGAATGTATGATAGTAAGTCACTCGTGTCTGGCTTAAAACCATCAGGGCAGCACAAGAGGCAACTGCTGTCCCAACCGTCTGGGCTAGAATTCGATGAGAATTGTCTGGCCCAAGTTACATCCACCCACTCTCTCGACCAAGAGGGTTTTAGGACAGTCGGTATTGGGATGGTTCCTAAAGGCCAACTAGCCCCCAAGGCTGCAGCACGAAGAGCCAGTGCAATAATACCTTCTGGTTTGAGAGTCATACCCCTTCACCAAAGACCTAAGCAGTAAATGAATTCCCGTTGCAGTCGAGAAACGGTAGATCATACTTTGCTGTTGGCCCAGCTGTAAGCTTTATGTCAGTCTCTGACACAAGCAGACATGAGTCATCAGTGGGTTTTACCCATGTAGGCAGCCTGTTGTGCAAATGGCCCCGCTTAGAGTTTGATCTCTAACCGAGGTTGGCGCTATATACGACGTATCCATATTCATTCATTCATTCATTGTATTGTATTACTCTTTTTTCTTTTTTGTCACAACAGATTTCTCTGTGTGGGAAATTCGGGCTGCCCTCCTCACGGAGAGCGCGTCGTTACACTGAGAGCGCCACCTTTTTTTTTTCTGCCTGCAGTTTTATGTTTTCATATCGAAGTGGATTTTTCTACAGAATTTTGCCAGTGACAACCCAAGTCTTTTCTTGCCGTGGGTTCTTTTACGCGTGCTAAGCGCATGATGCACACACATATCATAAATCATTTATTCATTCAGGTGGTGCTTTACACTGTGCAGACACCAGCCCAGAGAGCTGCCCGCCTCAGAGCACACGGCTGACCGTCTCCCACAACGGGTACCAGCTGTGTCACCATGGACACGAGACGCGCAATGCCAGCGACGTGTGCATGCAGGATTCTCCGCCCTGTGTGCTGAACCTCCGACAAGCCAGTCTCAGCTGTCCTCGACCAGTCCATCCCCTGCTAGGCCTCTTCTGTGCTGGTAGGTGATTTGTATATCCTGTGCAGGGCCTCTGCTGTGTAAGTATATAGTCTGTGCAGGTAGGTTATTGTATATCCTGTGCAGAGCCTCCCCTGTGCAGGTTGTTTTTAGTATATCCTGTGTAGGGCCTTGTCTGTGCTGGTAGGTCTTAGTATATTCTGTGCAGGACCTTTTCTGTGCAGGCAGGTCATTGTATATCCCGTGCAGAGCCTCATCTGTGCTGGTAGAATATCCTGTTTAGGGTCTCTTCTGTCCTGGTAGGTCATAGTATATTCTGTGCATGGCCTCTTCTGTGAAAGCATGTCATAGTATATCCTGTGTAGTGCCTCTTCTGTGAAAGCATGTCATAGGATATCCTGTGCAGGGCCTCTTCTGTGCAGGTAGGTCATAGTATACCCCAGTGTAGTGCCTCTTCTGTGCAGGTAGGTCTTTGTGTAGCCTGTGCATGGCCACTTCAGTATAGATAGGTCATAGAATAAACCCTGTGCAGGGCCTCGTCTGTGCAGGTGGATCTGTATATCCTCTCGCACATGAATCTGTACGTCATGTTCAGACAGGTACCTGCATGTCACGTACAGAGCCTCTCCAGTGTTAGTTCTGCATACTGTCGGTCGGTTAGTTAGACCGAGAAGTTCATAGAGACCTCCGTTTTTGAACCACGTGTTTTTTTGTTAGTTTTCCTCAAGAGGGCCTTAGGATGAAGACACATGATCTAGAAAAAGCACACTTTATACAACTAGCAGCTGCCATTTTATATAACCCCCCTCCAAAAAAAAAAAGAAAAAAAAGAAAAAAAAAAGCAAAACTGCACCCATCTGTCCATGTTTACCATCTACTAGTTGCCTCTAGGTCTGACTTTAGACCCCCCCATGGCCCCTGCATCCCTTATACTTCTCAAAAAAATGTGCAACAAACCTCTGCAGGCCACGTTCTGAAGTTCAGGAGGCAACTTCTTTGTTGGCTTACCATTTTTGTAGTTATTAACAACGTGAACATGAAAATACCCATCACCGTTGTTAGATGAGTGGTCTTTAACTCACTCAGTACAGCCAGTCCTCTCTTCTCCTCTACACAGACCCCTCGGATGTCCAGTGGGTGTCTCAATGACCCAACCTTTAGCTTCCGTCGTCAGAATTGTGGTATTCTTTGTCAACATTCACCCGGCTCTTCAGTATAAGAGCCTTCCGCTTGCAATATTTTGATGGTGGTAATTGGGGTGAGACGCTGTTAACGTCGTCTCTTTCCCCGTTCGTATGGAGAGAGTTAATTAAGACCGTTTTAAATCGTGACAACATCACCACAAAGTGGCTTTGTTTGAACAGTTTTCTTCATAAGGGGCATTGGTCCCTGTATTGTTATCCTGTGTGTGTAAGTTCGTTCATATCCTGTTCAAGTTGGCCTCTTTAACATGTGCAGATGTCTATGTATAGCATGCGCAGATACGTTTCTGTATATCCTGCTCAGGAATGTCTGTGTCGTGTGCCGAGAGGTATCTGTATAATATCCTGCCCATGGCTTCTTCCGTCTTTGGCACGCACGTGTGTGTGTGCGTGTTAGTGTATCTGTATCTGTATTTCTTCTTTTTATCACAACAGATTTCTCTGTGAAATTCGGGCTGCTCTCCCCAGGGAGAGCGCGTCGCTACACTACAGCGCCACCCTTTTTTTTTGTATTTTTTCCTGCGTGCAGTTTTTTTTTTAATTTGTTTTTCCTACCGAAGTGGATTTTTCTACAGAATTTTGCCAGGAACAACCCTTTTGTTGCCGTGGGTTCTTTTACGTGCGCTAAGTGCATGTTGCACACGGGACCACCACTCAAGGTCTAGTGGAGGGAGAGAAAATATCGGCTGCTGAGCCGTGATTCGAACTAGCGCGCTCAGATTCTCTCGCTTCCTAGGCGGACGCGTTACCTCTAGGCCATCACTCCAGTAGTGCGTGGAAGATATATTGGAAGAGAAAGAGAGAAAAGCGGGGAGATTTGGTGCAGCATGTGTCTAAGGGCTGGAAAGAAATGGAGGAGCATGCAATACTGTGATGCCTTGTGTGTGTGTGTGTGTGTGTGTGTGCGTGGAAGAATGTTTTGGGAGAGAACTAAAGAGAAAAAAATGCGGGGAGATGTGGTGCAAAATGTGGGCTGAACAGAAAAGGAGCATACATACTGTGACGCCGTGTGTGTGTGTGTGTGTGCGTGCGTGCGTGTGTGTGTTTGGAATGTGTTGTCAGTGCTGGACATCAGAAACCTGACGGTGGAGGACAGGATCAGTGTGACGGAGCTGATGACGGCGCTGCACAGGGCCGGGCACAACCTGCTGTGGCCCAGCGAGCAGCCCCTGATGGGGCCCCTCCTCCTCTCCCTCAACTCGCTGCATGTGCAGCCAGACGCCCCCCATCCGCCTCCGCCCCCGCTCCCGCGCACCGGCCCCTTCTTCTCCGGCCTGCTGAAGAGAAGAGAGGTCGGTAGACCGCCCAGCTTCGTACCGCAGGGTCTGACCGGGGACTCCCGCGCTGAGCCCCTCTCCTCCCTTGTCCTTCACCCTCTGCTGTTCAGAAGGCGGCGGCGGCGGCGACAGCAAAGTCTGAGGGACTTCCTCCTCCTGCAGAGAACAGCCACGGCTACGGCCACGTCCAGGCAGGGGCAGGAGGTCGGAGAAGGACCTCTTGAATCTCTGAAGCAGAATGAGTCGAGCGGCGGACGTGATGGCAGCGCGCGGTGGGTGATCAAAGCGTCCGGTTCCCTTCAGCCCCCGGTGGTCAAGAACATCACCGAAGTGGAGATCGGTCAGCCTGATGTCGCGGGCATAAGTGGCAGCAACAAAGACAAAGCAATAGTGCCTGAGCACCCGTCCATGACTGTTGTCTCGGCTGACCACCCTCCCGAGCAGTGGACAAACCCGCCACTTCAGTTTCGCCCTCATGATGGCAGCGACCAGAAAGGGCACGTTGGTCAGGACAGCTCTCAGGCCACAGCAGAAACAGCTGATGACATCTCTTCCGAGCAGTCCAACAGAGACGACCAGAATAAATCGGCGGCGTCCACCAGTACCCCTCTCACCAAAGTGTCTGTGTCGGAGGGTGGTCAGTCACCTGTGAGGTGGAACGAGGAGACCCCACCCAAAGCCAGTGACCAGACACTCACCAAGACACTGGCAGCAGAACCCATCACCAGCCTGCTGTGTAGACTGGCCTCCCTGTTCCAGCCAGACCACTCTCGCCTCGGGTCTTCACCAGCAGGCCAGGCCTCGCCATCTGTGTGGAGGTCGCAGCCTGGGCGGACCCGAGACCCCCACAGAGACCCAGTGCAAGGCATACCGGACCCTCTGGATCGCCTCCTGCACTTTCTGACCCAGGTGGCCGCCATCCAGAGACACGGGGCTCACCCGGCTCACTCCACACCCGCACAGCAAGTTGATCCACCCTGGATGGCTGACACGCCCATGTTGCAGACATTGCCAGACAATGAGGGCGACGTGAACGTTGAGGTGAGCGTGGTGTTTGAGGACGGGCCAGGCCAGCAGTTGAGAGACACAGAAGTAGTGATGGAATCCTCACTGCACCCGGATGGAACGGCGTCAGATGTAATGGAAGGCCCACGACTCATGTCAGCGCTGCTGCCTCCATTCCCCCTTCCCTTGGTACCCCCACCACTCCGCCAAGCCCATGAACCTTGGAGGGAGGACCAGCTCTTCAAACACCTGCTTCGCGCTGGGGTCCCGTGGGGAGGAGAGGTGGAGGGACCCTCCTCCAGGAGAGTGGCCGCCTCCGAGGACAGACTTTCCCCAGACAGCGACAGGATGGTGGCTGGAGGTCTCCAGGTGGACCCTCGGTCATCGGGCGGGCACAACACGCTGACCGTCTCCACAAACCAAAGTGCTGCGTTGGGTTCTCAGTCACAGGAAACCCTCCGCCCCAGCCCTCTTGCAGTTCATAGCCCTCGCCAAGGTGACGCTGCTGCCACAGCCGTGGAGGATGGCGACAGACACACAGAGGACAATCAGTCGGCTGGTCAAGCGGAGCAGTCATCAAGTGGTGTCTTGTCCACCAACCCAGGGTCAAATCTTGCCACAAAGATGAAGAACCCATCAGACAGCAGCAAAGAGCCCATTACTTCCGACATCAAAATGGCCGTGAAGACACTGACCAGTGGTGGTGGGGGGGAGGAACGGGACGGGCACGGTGGTGGTGGTCCCTATGAAGAGGACGTCAGTGTGGGTGAGGGGGCCAAAGCCAGGAACCTGCATGACGAGAACGTGGCATTCAGTGCAGCAGATCGGGTTCAGAACAACGGTGCAGGGGCCACTTCTGAGATTGTCAAACCTGCAGCAAAGAATAGTCATCCGTCCATCAGGATGCGACCGGGAGTCTCTGACGAGCAACAGCTTGGTTCTGTAGGAGAGGCAGGGAGGGATGTGTCTCAGCACCTCAACACACAGGAGACTGAGGACCAGGACTTCAGGGTACACAACAGCATCAGTGAAGCCGCTCGCCCAACTCCCAAAACCAATCCCTCCTCCACGACAGTGAAGTTTCTGGAAAATTCAGACAGGTTTCAAAGAATAGAACTGATGGATGCTGAATTTGGCTTCCTTGACGAGATGGAACGTGCTGTTGATGGAGGAGAGTCTAAGAATCCTGAAAGCAGCGCCCATGACGCAGCAGACAACGTCAGACCAGCCGACATCGGACCGCCGTACCAGCAGCAGGGTGTGAAGCAAGAGGAGAAATCACTGCAGTCAACTCTCCCACAGACTGTGGTCCATCCACCGCCAAATGCAACAGCCACAAAGCACCAGGGACAGAAGAACCAGTCTGCTGTCGGTGGCGACACACCAACATTGAACCCCTCCCACGTCAGTTCTGATTTCCAAGGACCGTCCCGCTCCAAAGTGCTGGCCACAGGAGACGCCTCTGCACCAGGACAGGACCTGACTGAGGAGTGGGCAGCGGACCAGCCACTGGTACTACCGGCCAGTGACCTCACTCAGCAGCAGTCAAAGCACAGTGACAGTGCCAGCGCTGGGAGCGAGCCCCTGACCCTCCCCACGTCCGACACCAGCAAACTGAACTCAGCGCTGTCGCCTCTGTCACAGGAGACGATCCCGAAGACCCCCCTGCCCTGCTGTCGGACATCCAGCACAGTTCAGGACAGCCCACACAGCAGTCTCCGGACTCTGGTCAGCGTGACAGCCAAGCGTCTCCACGTGTCCAGCCCGACGCAGGTCCCGTAGCAGCACCACCCCCCAGCGAGCCCGCCTCTGGCACGCACCCCGAGCAGGCGCCCGTGAAGGGAGAGCCGGACTCGCCGGTAGTGTTTCTGAGCAGGAAGGTCCAGCAGCAGCGTAGAGACCCCCGTGACGTGCGGGCCAGGCGTGGGGGGCACATGAAGCGGGCAGCAGGCCACATCCATCACCACCACGGAATCGGCCACGGATTGCAAGGAACGGACTGATGATGACCTAGTAGTGTGCAGTAGTTTCTGCACTTCTGGCAGATTGTGTGTGTTCTTCTTCTTTTCCTGTACTGTGTGTGCGCGCGAGAGGTGCTGTTTGGTGCATTGTGTGTTTGTAGCCGGTTGGGCAGGGTTCTTTCACCACGTCAGCACCAGCGTCTGAGGGTCATGGGTTCGAGTCCCTTATTGGGCGCCATTTTGTAGCCGGTTGGGCAGGGTTCTTTCACCACCAGTTTTCGTCAGGGCTTTATTCAGGACAAGACGGGGAAAATATCGGGACTTGGGTAAAGGGAACAGGAGAGCTGGGGGGGGGGGTTAAAGGGCAAGGGACTGTCGTCGTGAAAGGCGGGAAATAAATAAATGGACAAAACAACAAAGTCCTCGTAAGCAAGCGTACAGTAATTTCTATCGACGTTCATTCACTCCAAACATCACTTTACCAAATATTTTACATGAACCTACAATTATGATGCTAAAGCTAACACGGGTCATAAACGTGCACTCTCTCTCTCCTCCTCTCTCTGCGGGGCAAAGAGGACAATTTCACCCTGTTACATCCTCCCCTGGCCAATGAGATGAAATGACGTCCCGTCATTTACTTACAAATGCACTTGACCAGTAATTATTTGAATCTTAAGATATAGATTAAAACGTAGTATTTCAAAAATGCCGTTTTTCAGTTAAATAAATCAGTTCGAGACTTTTCAAATCAATGCAAACAAAAACTATGCAGCCTAAACACAAACTGTACAGCCTAGACAAGTGATATCAGTTTCTCAAGAATGATCTTTTTGGAAGATTTTCCTTCTGTCTCTTTCATCAGCTGTTTGAGAAATGTTAATTTCCGTTCAGTAAATGTCCACCCAGAAATTCCCAAGCCTGCCGTGTCTTGTTGTGACAAGATGTAGTCCCCAGATGTCATCCAGCGTGGGGGCCGTCTGTGACGAGATGACCGTCTCAGGGGCGGAGCAGTGCTTTCCTCTTCAACAGCATCAACACCATCTCTTGCTTCCTTCCTTATCGCCGCTTCGTCCTGAACCCGAGACACCTTCCTCCTGAAGGCCACAGTCGTCACCGTGTTGTCCGAGGTCCTGGACTTCCTGCGGTATGCCACCTCCTCCCAGCTCGGAAGAATCAACTCTTGGTAACTCAGCAGTTGAACGCGCATCCTTGCGCTGCTGAATGCAGACTTCGAACTCCAGATCCTCTTCACTGTCAGTATCTACTGTCGCTGTAGATACATGCGAAGTTGTGTTCTCTGGGTGGCTGAAACGTTGTGTCTATCTGGTCCGTCTGATCAGTTTCTCTCTTCTGCTGCTTCTTTCGTCTGGGTTTGGGGACAGGACATTGTGAGATTTCTTTCTCATGCTTTGGATTTGGGAGTCTGGGCTTTGGAATTGGTGGATTTGGGACTGCGGGCTCTGTGTTGGGTTCTTCTGGGACAGAGGACTGTGCTTCATAAGTATCCACTGACAGGTGACCAATTGGAAGCAAATGATTCCTGTGCATGGTCCGTTTTTCGTAACTGTCTGGATGCACCACATACACAGGAACGTCAGGGTTGGGCTGAGACTCCACGATATACACTTCTTCCCATCTGTCTGACAGTTTATGCTTTCCTTCGAAAGCTAACACCCGAACCAAAACACGATCACCTGATTCGAGAACAGCTCCTCTTGTCTTCAGGTCGTAAGATGCTTGCTGGCAGTCACAACAGCTGTTTCATAGGACTTCTTCAGCCGTTCCTTGAGGTCCTTGGCATATGCGGTGACTGTTCATTCTTTTCTGTATTTTCAATGCCAAAGGCTATGTCTATTGGAAGTCTAGCTTCTCTGCCAAACATCAGCTGGTAAGGGGAGAAACCTGTACTTTCATGGTGCATGCAGTTGTATGCATGAACCAACGGCGCAACATGCTGCTTCCAGTTTGCTTTCTTGTCTGGCGTCAAGGTACCAAGCATCGCCAACAATGTCCTGTTGAACCTTTCGGTCATGCCATTTCCTTGAGGATGATAGCTGGTTGTACGAGACTTTGATTCCCGCAACACTGCAAAGTTCTTGAATAACCTTGCTCTCGAAGTTGGCGCCTTGGTCAGAGTGCAGTCTCTTGGGAAACCCGTAGTGCACTATAAAAGAGTTAAACAGTGCATCTGCAGTAGTTTTTGCAGTCTGGGCATACCGAGTGAAATGACCAGTATGTGTTGATATCCTCCTGATGATTGCTCCAGAGAGAGATAATCAATACAAACGAGTTCCAGTGGCTGGTATGTGATAATGTTAACCAGCGGGGCTCTGTCTATGGTGGATTTCCGTCTGACACATCTCTCACAGTTCTTCACCCAGGTCTCAACATCAGAGTTCATGTTTGGCCAGAAGAACCTGTCCCTAACCAGTGCCAGAGTTCGATCACGTCCTGGATGGCCGATATCGTCGTGTAGGCCACTCAGCGCTTTGCTTACAAAGTTTGCAGGCAGAACAAGCTGTTGCTTCATCTCTCCATCCACACAGACTCTGCACAGAACTCCCTGCTTGATACTCAGGCTGTCAAACTTGCGAAGCATTGCTAAGTGTGGAGGTGTAGCTGGAACTTGGTTCTTGCGTGGCTTCTGTTTGTTTCTAACAAATGGCAACCAGATGGACAGAAACGCATCCTGACTTTGTACCTTTCTCCAGTCTCGCATCGTCATTTGCATAACATCTGTGTCACCAGAGTCCAGAATGTTAGCGACATCCACAGACAAACAGCATGTAGCATATGCAGGGACATTGACTGCACCACTGAGTTGCTTGACAGTTTCTGACGGTATTTCAGACTTCCTGGGTAAACGCGAGAGAGCATCAGCATCAACATTCGTAGCACCAGGCTTATACTTTGTCAAAGTTATACGCTGACAGTGCTGCCAACCAGCGGTGTCCTGTTGCATCCAGTCTCGCTGACGTAAGGACATAAGTGAGGGGATTGTTGTCCGTGAAGCTTCCTCCATAAAGGTAGTCTTTGAACTTTTCGGTGACAGCCCATTTCAAGGCCAAGAATTCCAGTTTGTGTGCTGGGTAATTCCTTTCTGATTTGCTGAGCCCACGGCTGGCGTAGCAGATGACGCGTTTGCATCCATCTTGCTTCTGGTATAGAACTGCCCCCAAGCCTTCACTAGCAGCATCTGTATGAAGTTCAAAAGGTCTGGAGTAGTCTGGGTACCCTAACACAGGAGGAGTAGAGAGTATGTCCTGCAGGCGTTGAAAAGCTTGCTCTTGCTCTGGTCCCCATGTGAATAGTTTCCGAGACAGATTGAGTCTGCACCTTCCTTCTGTGTTTTCTTCACCGGTGTTGGTATCATGTCTGTCAGTGGCCGGGCGATGGTGGAGAAGCCTTTCACGAATTTCCGGTAAAATCCAGCAAATCCTAAAAATCTTCTGACGTCCTCAGCTGTTCTTGGAGTAGGCCAGGATCTGATGACTTCCACTTTGGATGGGTCCGCTTCAATACCATCCTTTGAAACAACGTGGCCGATGTACACAACCTTTTCTGCAAAGAACTTGCATTTCTTTGGCGACAGCTTGAGACCCGATTCCCTGATTCTTTTGAAGATTTTCTCCAGGCGTTCCATGTGTTCTTCGTAGGTCTTGGAGAACACAATGAGGTCATCGAGGTAAATCAGACATATCTTGTGATGGTAGTCTGAAAAGATGTCTTCCATCAATCTCTGGTAAGTTGACGGGCTGTTGCAAAGACCTATAGCAAGCCTATTGAACTCAAAGAATCCAAGAGGGCCAGCTGTGAATGCAGTTCTTTCCTTGTGGCACTCCTCAATTTCTATCTGATAATATCCACTTTTCATATCCAGGACAGTAAAGTAGTGGGAACCTGACAGGCAGTCAAGGATTTCGTCAATACGTGGTAAAGCGTAGGAATCCTTCACCTTGCGTCTGTTCAATTCTCTGAAATCCACACACATTCTCAGTGCACCATTCTTCCGTCGGACAAGAACAATAGGTGAAGACCATGGACTGTATGACCTTCTGATGATTCCTGCGGTCAGTAGTTGTTGAAGATGAGTCTTCACTTCGTCGTACATGGAAGGAGGAATACGATGATGTCTCTTCTTGAAGGGCTCTGGGTTGCTGAGTTCAATCCTGTGCTTCACTCGCCCTGTGAAACCAATGTCACATTCATCCGCTGAAAAGATACCCTGGTATTGCAGGATTAGGTCTTTTGCTCTATCCACAAGTTTTGGTGACAGAGTTTCAGAGGTGATCTCAATCGTCTCTGAAAGCGGCACAGGCATCCCTGGTGTTGAGTCTCGTACTTCTGTCTGCGAGTAGATGGTGACAGGCTGAATTTCACACAGCACAGTCCTGGGAGGTAGAGTAACTGTGTGGGTTGATGTATTTGCAATGTTGACGTCCACCCGCCCGTTTTTCTTGTAGCTGTAGCTGATGAGAGTTGGAGCTACATCTAGACCATCATCCAGGTTTGTATGAGGCTGCAGGAGGGCGCATGTAGACTGATAGGGGAGATCTTTGTCAACAACACCTTGAACAACCACGTTCTGATTTGGGTAAATCGTAACTGGCTGAGATTCTGCCAACTTTACCAACCCAAGGCAGTATTTCATCCATTCCAGTCTTCTCTCTCGAAGCACAATACACCTGAAGGCGATGTACCAAGATGTTGCCATGTCAGCTTTCTGGGCCTTGCAATCTGCTATTGTTTGTGACAAGATGTTGGTTCCAAGAAGAACAGGCACCGTGCTGTTATATTTGCTGTCAGGGACTACCAAAAAGATAAAAGGGGCTGCCTTATCTATCAAGTCTGGGACTGAGATTCCAGCGTCAATGTAACCAAGGTAAGGCAACTGTTGTCCATCAGCACATTCAATATCCAGCAGGCTGTCTAACTGCTGAATCTCCAGGTGACTCAAAAACTTGGAGTGAAAGGACTGACTAACAGTGGAGACAGATTAGCCAGTGTCCAGGAGAGCCACTGCTTGCTGTCCCTCAATGAAGATCTCAGCTTCGTTGGCGTGACCAGTGAGTCCTTCCAAAGGCCTTTTTGTTTCTTGAGGCTGTTGTCCCAAACCTATAAGTCGCCTCTCGTCATAGGTTTTCTGTGAAAATCCTGCTTGAGATGATCTAATCTCACCCGACATCCAGCAGCAACGTGGTCAAACTGGCCACATCTGTAGCACTGGATCCGGCGCTGGCATGACACTGAAGATCTGTCTCTGTGATGCCTCTTTGTTTCTGGGGTATAACGACTTTGTGATTCTTCTTGAGCAGCAGCAGACTTAGTTCGCCAGTACTGTGGTTGGTTTTCCCTTTGCTGACTTTGGGCGTTTGAAGTGACCTGTTTCTTTAAGTTTGCCATCTCATTTGTAAGTTGTTGGATTTGCGAAGTTAGTTTCTTGATGGCTGACGACGTTTCTTCCGATGACTGGTTCATTTTCGATACCACTGGCTTTTTAGGGACATTGAACTGAGGATGTTGTTTTTCAAGTCGACAAAGAGCAGTTCTCAGTTCATCAAAGTCTTTTATTCGGTCGTAGATGTACATGGAGATGTCCTTCAGCTCACACCTCAGTCCTGTCCATAGCATAGTGCGCAGCATCTCGTTGGGAGAAGAGGGGAGGGGGCCTTGCTTCTTTACTTGATCCAGGATCTCTTCCAGTCTGCAACTCCAGTCAGCTACAGACTCCCCAGGGCCTTGTCTGGCACCATAAAATGTGGCCAGGAGGTCCGACTCCGTGTCTACAGTTCCGTAGATACTGTCCATCTTTATTATGTCAGATACAGAAGCATCCGTTCACATTATTATGAGCACTCTTCCCGCTTGACCATGAAGTGATGATCTGATGGCATTTGAGACTTCTTTCTCTGGATACCGATTTGCTATCAGGCTAGAAAGTTGATGCCTCCATACAGGATAGCTTTCTATGTCCTCCCCGGTGAACCTCACGAGCCATGGTTTACCAGTAGTCACATTGACAACAGTAGTTGGAGTTGAAGTGTCAGCCATGGCAGAAACATCCGAATACTTGCTCTCAGCCATTTTAAGAAAACAACTTCCAATAAATAATTCTTTTTAAATGTCTGAAGGTATGGCTGAAAGGAAAATCCTTCTCTCGAGAGGGGTGAAGCTTTGTGGGCGGTGAGAACCAGTCAGTGAACACTGGCAACACTGGGGTGACGTTCTGAGTGGTGATTAATATTGGGCGCCATTTTGTAGCCGGTTGGGCAGGGTTCTTTCACCACGTCAGCACCAGCGTCTGGGTTCGAGTCCCTTATTGGGCGCCATTTTGTAGCCGGTTGGGCAGGGTTCTTTCACCACGTCAGCACCAGTTTTCGTCAGGGCTTTATTCAGGACAAGACGGGGAACATATCGGGACTTGGGTAAAGGGAACAGGAGAGCGGGGGGGTTAAAGGGCAAGGGACTGTCCTCGTGAAAGGCGGGAAATAAATAAATAAATGAATGATTACCCTGTGGACAAAACAACAAAGTCCTCGTAAGCAAGCGTACAGTAATTTCTATCGACGTTCATTCACTCATTCACTCCAAGCATCACTTTACCAAATATTTTACATGAACCAACAATTTTTACAAACGTGATAAGACTAAACTATCCCATTAATTGAAATGAGCAATTGCTTCCCGATTCGAAATTGTCTAATTTCTTAAAGATATTTATATAAATCCTAGCAACTTCAAAACGTTCAGTTAAGATTAACTCGGTTATTCAAAATAATTGCAAATCCGTTCAAATGCATAACATCTAAACTCAAAGTAAACTGATAGAATAATATTACAAATAGAAATAGCATTTACATTTTGGTATCAATTTATCAATGCTAGAAATGCTTACTGTGAAGTATGATATATTTCACTCACCCTATCAGGTTGACAGAGGCCCGCACACACACTGCTGTTGCCTGTTCTCTTTTAAAGCTAACTGAGAACTGATGATATTGGTTCTACAAGGAAAGGGTAGGAGAACTCACTTCGTAAAAACATATCAAGATGCAGCACATCCACCCTACATGATTATTATTTTGCACGTGAAGTTATGATGCTAAAGCTAACACGGGTCATAAACGTGCACTCACTCTCTCCTCCCTCTCTCTCCCTCTCCCTCTCTCTGCGGGGCAAAGAGGACAATTTCACCCTGTTACATGTGCAGTCTTTCTCCTGTGTCGTGCTGTCTGATCTACTGTGTGCGTGTCATCCTTTGTATTTTTTAAACCAGCACGAATTACAGGAGAGGTGAATCATGAAGGATTTGCATCTCTCTCCCTCTCTCTCTGTCTCTGTGTCTGTCTCTCAGTGTGTGTGTGTGGAAACGAACTGTTCATTTACAGTGTTTCTTCACCCACATTCTGGTTTACTTTTCTCTTCTACTTTTGTCTACTGAGGAATAGTCACAACATAATATTATTCTTAAAAAAAAAAAACCCACTAAAATAAAATAATGATAATAATAAAATCTGTTAATTCTATCAAAATATATCTCTATTCAAACCACAAAAAAAAGTTCCATTGATGCTTGACTGAGTTTTTTCCTTGTAGGTATACGAGGACGTATTCGGACCGTTTCATCATCGACAGCTGCTCTGTGGACATGAATACATTCATCAGATTTGTTCATCAGTGACTGCGTAATCCTGCGGTTTTCTTTATTCATGTATTCGTTTTAGTTAACTGAAGGTACCCGCCTTGCCTTTTATAGATCTGGCATGAAAGAAGAGACGAATAAATTATTGTTGCATTCTGTTTTGTATGCCTCAAGTAAAGGACGAGTATTAGAAGAGTATGGAAGAGGAAATAAGCGTGCATGCTACTTTACATCCATTCCTGAGAGCAAAGAGAAAAAAGAAAATTAAAACCATCACCAGAAAATGAAAGGTATGGTAAAAGACGAGGCGACAGGGTACATGCATTTGCACGCACGAACGCGCGCGCACACATACACACTCACACACATGCGCGCGGGCTCGCAATGCAGCCACGTCCGTACATATGTTTGAATCGTGCGCAGAAATGGGGGACAAAAAAAAAAAAAAAAGATGAATAAATGACAGAAAAATAAGACTTAACGATCGCGCCAAGAGTTTTGCCCATGCCACTTTTCCAAACTTCTTCCTTGGGGACTGGACGACATCGCAATTACATTCATGTTTTTTGCTTCTTTTTTTCTTTTTTCTTTTTTTTAAAGATCAATAAATCCCATCGTTAGCCTTCCATTACTATCCATTATGTGATCTGGACCAAGCCGTGTTAAGTGCAGACGGGGCGCGTTGATCAAAGACAACACAGGAGAATGCTCTCATCAAACAAGCAAGCAATTACACTGGTCGGAGCGAATGTTTGTACATCGATTAGAATTAATCAAGTGACGAGGCAGCGGAAACCAAGCATACTATCAATTAAATACAAAAGAAGCAATGAACATAGCTTAATTTCAACACGCGCATACACACACACACACAAATACACAAGCTGTTAATGTTTCCGTCATTACACTCTTGAAATATTCAACAAAGTTTTCGGACGAAATTCTTTCAGCCGTAAAAGGGAGCTATGCAGGATCAATTTTGTATGCGCATGCGGGTATAGGTTAGAACAGACTGTAATATAACAGTATTAAATTGTTTATGATTTTATTGCCACGAAACATTAGGCTTACAATACTAAAAAAAAAAAAAAAAAAAATCGGCTTGCGTTAACAGAACATTGGTACACTCATTTTCCAGCATGGTTCAAACAATGTCAGCGTGAGTTGGTTGGAAATACTGTTTATGTTTTTACAGTCTCTTATATATAGTTTTCAAAATAATATCGGTTTGTGTGTGTGTGTGTGTGTGCAATTCTTTAAGTGTCATAACGATAACCTGTCAGATGCATACATACTCCTATATACAACATTAAGTTAAATGAGAATGCTATTATAACATGCATGATTTTCAACCTTTGAGATTTTGTCTTCAGCATTGCAATAATTCAAACTGAAGAAATCAAAACCAAAAACACACAGACTGATCTCGGTCTCAGATTATTGAGCAACAACAGAAACATGTCAAAAACTTTGCGTTTCCATAATGTGAACAGCACAGTCAAATGTGAAAAAAGTCCAATGAGTTTCGACAGTTCAGGCAGGTCTCCAATATGCCGTGTGACCTCCGCTCACATCGGTACTAGCTCGGAGGCGGTGTGGCATTGATTCGATGAGTGTCCAACTGGGTCTGTGGATTTGTCTCTCGAGTGTCTCACCCGTGTTTCCAAAAGTCTCCCCGGTGCTTCCATTATCTCGCCAGTGCTTCCAGAATTTCACCAGGGCTTCCAGTGTCTCACCAGTGTTTTCAGTGTCTCACCGGTGTTTTCAGTGTCACCAGTGTTTTCAGTGTCTCACCGGTGTTTCTATTGTCTCACCAGTGCTTTCAGTGTCTCACCAGTGTTTCTATTGTCTCACCAGTGTTTTCAGTGTCTCACCAGTGTTTTCAGTGTCTCACCGGTGTTTTCAGTGTCACCAGTGCTTTCAGTATCTCACCAGTGTTTTCAGTGTCTCACCAGTGTTTTCAGTGTCTCACCGGTGTTTTCAGTGTCACCAGTGCTTTCAGTGTCTCACCAGTGTTTCTATTGTCTCACCAGTGTTTTCAGTGTCTCACCGGTGTTTTCAGTGTCACCAGTGTTTTCAGTGTCTCACCAGTGCTTTCAGTGTCTCACCAGTGTTTTCAGTGTCTCACCAGTGTTTCTATTGTCTCACCAGTGTTTTCAGTGTCTAACCAGTGTTTTCAGTGTCTAACCAGTGCGTTCAGTGTCTCATCAGTGTTTTCAGTGTCGCCAGTGCGTTCAGTGTCTCACCAGTGTTTTCAGTGTCTCACCAGTGCGTTCAGTGTCACCAGTGTTTTCAGTGTCTCACCAGTGCGTTCAGTGTCTCATCAGTGTTTTCAGTGTCGCCAGTGCGTTCAGTGTCTCACCAGTGTTTCTAGTGTCTCACCAGTGTTTTCAGTGTCTCACCAGTGCTTTCAGTGTCTCACCAGTGTTTCTATTGTCTCACCAGTGCTTTCAGTGTCTCACCAGTGCTTTCAGTGTCTCACCAGTGTTTCTATTGTCTCACCAGTGTTTTCAGTGTCTCACCAGTGCTTTCAGTGTCACCAATGTCTCACCAGTGCTTTCAGTGTCTCACCAGTGTTTCTATTGTCTCACCAGTGTTTTCAGTGTCTCACCAGTGTTTTCAGTGTCTCACCAGTGCTTTTCAGTGTCACCAGTGCTTACAGTGTCTCACCAGTGTCTCCTCAGGGCTTCAGTGTTTTCAACAGAGCTTTCAGTGTCCTCACCAGTGTTTCCAGTGTCTCACCAGTGCTTTCAGTGTCTCACCAGGGTGAGTGCTTTCAGTGTCTCACCAGTGCTTTCAGTGTCTCACCAGTGCTTACAGTGTCTCACCAGTGTCTCCTCAGGGTTTCAGTGTTTTCAACAGAGCTTTCAGTGTCTCACCAGTGCTTTCAGTGTCTCACCAAGGCTGTCAGCAGCACACACTGTGCTGACCTACATGTAACAAGAGTCAGTAACACACCATGCGTTGACCTACATGCATCAAAGGTCAGCAGTTCACCGTCTGATGACCTGCATGTGTCAAAGAGTCCGCAACACAACCTGACAATCGTCGGTGTCGCAGAGGAAAAAAAAAAAAAAAGCAGTCACCAGTAACACGGAAGGACACATACATTGATTGCTTGTCGCCGTCACTGAAAATATTATGCCAAAAACAGTAGCAAGGAATGGTCAGTTTGGTTTGTTCCGGATACAAAAGGAAGAAAATTAATTCACAATTCGGAGAGTACATGAAAGAAAAAGTTACATGCACCACTTAGACCACACTCTCTCTCTGCCTCACTCCCCCCCTCCCACAACCCTCCCCCCTCTCTAATTCCTCATACGTACAAAGTGAGTTGGAAGGCGCTATGGGGTGGGGTGGGGGGGGGAAGGAAAACAAGAGTGCTTAAATACAGGTTCTGAATAGATGAAGGTGTTTTTGGTTTTATTTTGCTTTTGTGAAGAACGAAAGGCAGAGATGGAGCCAGATGAACGGATATGATGTGGAAGGGTGTTCCAGATATGAGAAGCAGCAAAGAGAAGAACAGATACGTTGACAAGAGGAAAGAGCGTTCAACATAGAAGAACTGACATGTTGACAAGAGGAAAGAGCGTTCACAATAGAAGAACAGATACGTTGACAAGAGGAAAGAGCGTTCACAATAGAAGAACATATACGTTGACAAGAGGAAAGAGCGTTCACCAATAGAAGAACAGATACGTTGACAAGAGGAAAGAGCGTTCACACATAGAAGAACAGATACGTTGACAAGAGGAAAGAGCGTTCACCCATAGAAGAACAGATACGTTGACAAGAGGAAAGAGCGTTCACCCATAGAAGAACAGATACGTTGACAAGAGGAAAGAGCGTTCAACATAGAAGAACTGACATGTTGACAAGAGGAAAGAGCGTTCACCAATAGAAGAACAGATACGCTGACAAGAGGAAAGAGCGTTCACCCATTGAAGAACAGATACGTTGACAAGAGGAAAGGGCGTTCACCCATAGAAGAACAGATACGTTGACAAGAGGAAAGAGCGTTCACCCATTGAACAGATACGTTGACAAGAGGAAAGAGCGTTCACCCATAGAAGAACAGATACGTTGACAAGAGGAAAGAGCGTTCACAATAGAAGAACAGATACGCTGACAAGAGGAAAGAGCATTCACAATAGAAGAACAGATACGTTGACAAGAGGAAAGAGCGTTCACCCATAGAAGAACAGATACGTTGACAAGAGGAAAGAGCGTTCACAATAGAAGAACAGATACGTTGACAAGAGGAAAGAGCGTTCACCCACGGAACAGATACGTTGACAAGAGGAAAGAGCGTTCACCCATAGAAGAACAGATACGTTGACAAGAGGAAAGAGCGTTCACCCATAGAAGAACAGATACGTTGACAAGAGGAAAGAGCGTTCACCCACAGAACAGATACGTTGACAAGAGGAAAGAGCGTTCACCCATAGAAGAACAGATACGTTGACAAGAGGAAAGAGCGTTCACAATAGAAGAACAGATACGCTGACAAGAGGACAGAGCGTTCACAATAGAAGAACAGATACGTTGACAAGAGGAAAGAGCGTTCACAATAGAAGAACAGATACGTTGACGAGCGGAAGGAGCGTTCACAATAGAAGAACAGGTACGTTGACAAGAGGAAAGAGCGTTCACCCATAGAAGAACAGATACGTTGACAAGAGGAAAGAGCGTTCACAATAGAAGAACATATACGTTGACAAGAAGAAAGAGCGTTCACCCATAGAAGAACAGATACGTTGACAAGAGGAAAGAGCGTTCACCCATAGAAGAACAGATACGTTGACAAGAGGAAAGAGCGTTCACCCATAGAAGAACAGATACGTTGACAAGAGGAAAGAGCGTTCACAATAGAAGAACAGATACGTTGACAAGAGGAAAGAGCGTTCACCCATAGAAGAACTGATACGTTGACAAGAGGAAAGAGCGTTCACCAATAGAAGAACAGATACGTTGAACCAGAGGAAAGAGCGTTCACCCAAAGAAGAACAGATACTTTCACAATAAATCATCGTCATTTGCACACCGTGGGCTGCGCTGCCCTGAGCTCACGTGCAGTCTGCGTTACGTCAAAGTCGTCATCTTGCACGTGATCGCTGGGCGCCACCTGGCTGCCCCGCTTGCACAACAGTCTGCAGTGCTGGGGGATTCCCAGAAGCCTCTGCAGGCCCAGGCGGAAGTTCCGATTGTAGACGACGTAGAGGAGGAAGTTGTAAGCCGTGCTGAAGGCGGACAGAGCGATCCTCAGCATGTTGGCCCAGTCGTCGGAGTACTGGTTGTGGGAGGTGCCGGATACTTTCTGTGGTGGAGGGAAAAACCCACTCGTTTTTGTGAGTACACAGCGCACAGTACGGTACAGAACAATGCAGTACGGTACAGTCTCGTTCAGTACAGTACGGTACAGTACAGTACAGTACATTACAGCACAGCACAGCACAGCACAGCACAGTACAGGACAGAACAATGCAGTACAGTACAGTATAGTACAGGACAGGACATAACTGGACATGACAATGCAGTACATTACAGCACAGCACAGCACAGTACAGTACAGGACAGAACAATGCAGTACAGTATAGTACAGGACAGGACATGACAATGCAGTGTATTACAGTACAGTACAGTATAGTTCAGTACAGTACAGGACAGAACAATGCAGTACAGTACAGTATAGTACAGGACAGGACATAACTGGACATGACAATGCAGTGCAGTACAGTACAGTACAGTATAGTTCAGTACAGTACGGTACGGCACAGATGATGTTACACACCAACACAGCGCAGTACACAACAGTACAGAGCGCACAGTCAATTACAGTACACATCACACAGTACAGCACGAACCACATATTGCAGTACAGTACACACCACACTGTACGGTTTGCAGCATGCAGTACAGTACAGTTCAGTACAAACCACACAGCACAGTACACAGGAAGGTATACACCACATAACACAGCACAGTACACACCACAGTACACACCACACAGCACAGTATACAGTACAGTACACACCACACAACACAGTACAGTACAAACCACACCGCACAGTACACAATACAGTACACAAAATACAACACAGTTCAGTACAAACCACACAGCACAGTACACAGTACAGTACACACCACACACTCTACAGTACAGTACAAACCACAGTACACAGTACAGTACACACCACACAACACAGTACAGTACAAACCACAGTACACAGTACAGTACAAACCACACAACACAGTACAATACACAACACAGTACACAGTACAGTACAAACCACACAGCACAGTACACAGTACAGTACACACCACACAACACAGTACAGTACAAACCACACCGCACAGTACACTGTACAATACACACCACACAACACAGTACAGTACAAACCACACAACACAGTACAATACACATCACACAACACAACACAGTACAGTACAAACCACAGTACACAGTACAGTACAAACCACACACACACAGCACAGTACACAGTAAAGTACACACCACACAACACAGTACAGTACAAACCACACAGCACCGTACACAGTACAGTACACACCACACAACACAGTACAGTACAAACCACACAGCACAGTACACAGTACAGTACACACCACACAACACAGTACAGTACACACCACACAGCACAGTACAGTACAAACCACACAGCACAGTACACAGTAAAGTACACACCACACAACACAGTACAGTACAAACCACACAGCACAGTACACAGTACAGTACAAACCACACAGCACCGTACACAGTACAGTACACATAACACAACACAGTACAGTACAAACCACACAGCACAGTACAGTACAAACCACACAGCACAGTACACAGTACAGTACACACCACACAACACAGTACAGTACAAACCACACAGCACAGTACACAGTACAGTACAAACCACACAGCACAGTACACAGTAAGGTATATACCACACAACACAGTTCAGTACAAATCAGACAGCACAGTACACAGTACAAATCACACCACACTGTACGGTTTACACAACACAGTACGGTATACACCACACAACACAGTACAGTACAAACCACGCAGCACAGTACACAGTACAGTACACACCATGCTGCAGAGTACAGTACACACCACATAGTACGGTATACACCACACAACACAGTAAAATGCACACTTCACAGTACAGTCCATACTGTACATTACACACCACATAGTACGGTATACACCACACAACACAGTAAAACGCACACTTCACAGTACAGTCCATACTGTACATTACACACCACATAGTACGGTATACACCACACAACACAGTAAAACGCACACTTCACAGTACAATCCACACTGTACAGTACACACCACATAGTACGGTATGCACCACACAACACAGTAAAACGCACACTTCACAGTACAGTCCATACTGTACATTACACACCACATAGTACGGTATACACCACACAACACAGTAAAACGCACACTTCACAGTACAATCCATACTGTACATTACACACCACTTAGTACGGTATGCACCACACAACACAGTAAAACGCACACTTCACAGTACAATCCATACTGTACAGTACACACCACACAACACGGTAAAATGCACATTTCACAGTACAATCCATAATGTACAGTACACACCACGTAGTGCGGTATACACCACACAACACAGTAAAATGCATACTTCACCGTACAGTACACACCACATAGTACGGTATGCACCACACAACACAGTAAAACGCACACTTCACAGTACAGTCCATACTGTACATTACACACCACATAGTACGGTATGCACCACACAACACAGTAAAATGCACACTTCACAGTACAATCCACATTGTACAGTACACACCACACTACACAACAAACACCACACAGTACAGTACAGCGTACTGTCTGCGGTACACGTGTGCATGTATGTTTGTATGTACGTGCTGTATATGTCTTGTTGTTTCTTTGTGTGTGTGTGTGCGTGCATGCGTTTGCGCGGTGCACGTGCGTGCAGGGACCGACCTCTGTGAGGAGAAGGACGAAGTAGGGGGCCCAGGAGAGGGCGAAGAGGAGAGCGACGAGTATGAGCATCTTGACCACCATCATGCGGGACTTGTACAGAGCCTGGAACACCTCGCCCCGCCCCGTGCCGGACCCACCGCCCAGCACGCCTTTAGACCTGCACACAGTACGCAGGGCAGGACACAGGACACAGTACACAGCACACAGGACACAGTACACAACATACAGTGGATACCATGCAGTACACATTCCTGGCCTTTAGACCTGCACACAGCGCGCACAGCAGGACACAGCACACAGTACACAACATACAGTGGATACCATGCAGTACACATTCCTGGCCTTTAGATCTGCACACAGTACGCAGTGCATGACACAGTACACATCACACAGTACACAACATACAGTGCATACCATGCAGTACACATTTCTGGCCTTTAGACCTGCACACAGTACGCAGGGCAGGACATAATACACAGGACACAGGACACAACATACAGGGCATACCATGCAGTACACATTTGTGGCCTTTGGACCTGCACACAGTACGCAGGGCAGGACATAATACACAGGACACAGGACACAGCACACAACATACAGTGTGCATACCATGCAGTACGCATTTCTGGCCTTTAGACCTGCACACAGTACGCAGTGCAGGACACATTACACATCACACAGGACACAATACACATCACACAGTACACATCATTCAGCGCATACCATGTAGTACACATTTCTGGCCCTTTAGACCTGCACACAGTACACAGTGCAGGACACATTACAGATCACACAGTACACATCACGCAGCACACAGGACACAATACACATCACACAGTACACATCATTCAGCGCATACCATGTAGTACACATTTCTGGCCCTTTGGACCTGCAACACAGTACAGGACACAGTTCACAGAACACAGTACACAACATACAGTGCATACCATGCGGTACACATTTCTGGCTTTTGGACCTACGTACAGTACGCAGTACAGAACACAGTACACAGGACACAGTACACAACATACAGCGCATACCAGGCCTTTGGACCTGCACACAGTACGCAGGGCAGGACATAATACACAGGACACAGGACACAGCACACAACATACAGTGTGCATACCATGCAGTACGCATTTCTGGCCTTTAGACCTGCACACAGTACGCAGGGCAGGACACGGTACACAGTTCAGGACACAGTGTATGCCATGCAGTACACAGCACAGAGTACACGCCATACAGCACACAGCACACAGAACACAGTGCTTGCTGTACAATACACACCACACACCACACGGCAAGCCCTTTGATCTCCACATAGCACACAGTGCACACACCACTGCCCTTCGACCAGCACACAGCAACACAGTGCAGAACACAGCACACAGTGCAGAACACAGCACACAGTACATGCACACAGTGCAGAACACAGCACACAGTACATGCACACAGTGCAGAACACAGCACACAGTACATGCCATACGATACACAGCACAGACCACTCAGTACACTGCACAGCACACAGTGTAAAACTCCTAGCATATTACTTTACAGTGCACAGTACAGCCCTCCGATCAACACACAGCGCACAGTGCAGTACACTGAACACAGTGTACAACTGGCAGTACATACCACACAGTACACATTTCTGCCCTTTGGACCTACACACAGTGCACCGTGCA
>NC_134893.1:69076173-69081173 GCF_041734735.1 Babylonia areolata | reverse complement strand
TCACTACCCCTTCTCCTCTCTCTCTCTCATCTCTCTCTCCCTCCCTACCCCTACCTCTCTCTCCCTCACTACCCCTTCCCCTCTCTCTCTCCCATCTCTCCCCCCTACCCCTACCCCTTCCTCTCTCTCCCTCACTACCCCTTCTCCTCTCTCTCTCCCATCTCTCTCTCCCTCCCTACCCCTTCCTCTCTCTCCCTCACTACCCCTTCTCCTCTCTCTCTCTCATCTCTCTCTCCCTCCCTACCCCTACCCCTTCCTCTCTCTCCCTCACTACCCCTTCTCCTCTCTCTCTCTCATCTCTCTCTCCCTCCCTACCCCTTCCTCTCTCTCCCTCACTACCCCTTCTCCTCTCTCTCTCTCATCTCTCTCTCCCTCCCTACCCCTTCCTCTCTCTCCCTCACTACCCCTTCTCCTCTCTCTCTCTCATCTCTCTCTCCCTCCCTACCCCTACCCCTTCCTCTCTCTCCCTCACTACCCCTTCTCCTCTCTCTCTCTCATCTCTCTCTCCCTCCCTACCCCTACCCCTTCCTCTCTCTCCCTCACTACCCCTTCTCCTCTCTCTCTCTCATCTCTCTCTCCCTCCCTACCCCTACCCCTTCCTCTCTCTCCCTCACTACCCCTTCTCCTCTCTCTCTCTCATCTCTCTCTCCCTCCCTACCCCCCCCTCTCCCTCCCTCCCTGTCTGTTTGTCTCTGTCTTTCCCTCCCTCTTCGAAACAAAATATTCCAGGGAAATCGTATGCCTGTGCGGATAGAAAAATAAAATAATATGCATATTCTTCCTTGCTTTAAGATAAAAGTTCATTCACTTGATTTCCAACAATTCGGTTACAAAAAATCCACGTGCTTTCCAACAATTCAGTTATTTGTATTTGTATTTCTCTATTTATCACAACAGATTTCTCTGTGTGAAATTCGGGCTGTTCTCCCCAGGGAGAGCGCGTCGCTACACTACAGCGCCACCCTTTTTTTTTTTTTTTTTTTTTTTTTTGTAGTTTTTCCTGCGTGCGTTTTATTTGTTTTTCCTATCGAAATGGATTTTTCTACAGAATTTTGCCAGGAACAACCCTTTTGTTGCCGTGGGTTCTTTTATGTGCGCTAAGTGCATGCTGCACACGGGACCTCGGTTTATCGTCTCATCCGAATGACTAGCGTCCAGACCACCACTCAAGGTCTAGTAGAGGGGGAGAAAATACCGGCGGCTTAGCCGTGATTCGAACCAGTGCGCTCAGATTCTCTCGCTTCCTAGGCGGACGTGTTACCTCTAGGCCATCACTCCACCTATTTAACTCTTCATCCTCAACTGAATGTTTTGTTAGTTTATTCAAATGCCCAACAGTTGATCAAGTTCCTAGTATTCTGACGTTCGGAACGACCTGCTTTTATCTGTCAGCTGACTTTGTGGTTCGTCTTTTACTTTGTTTTAACTCTTTCCATACGAACGGCGAAAGAGACGACGTTAACAGCGTTTCACCCCAATTGCCATCATCAAAATATTGTAAGCGGAAGGCTCTTATACTGAAGAGGTGAATGTTGACAAAGAATACCACAATTCTGACGACGGAAGCTAAAGGTTGGGTCATTCAGACACCCACTGGACATCCGAGGGGTCTGTGTAGAAGAGAAGAGAGGGCTGGCCGTACTGAGTGAGTTAATCCCCTAATATCCCCTGTCCACTTTAAATTTCTCTTCCCCGTCACATATGCAACTGTATACAGTTCACTCACGTTGTCATTTTTATTTTCTTTTTTTCTTTTCTTTTACATATATACTTTTTTTCTCAAGGCCTGACTAAGCGCGTTGGGTTACGCTGCTGGTCCGGCATCTGCTTGGCAGATGTGGTGTAGCGTATATGGATTTGACCGAACGCAGTGACGCCTCCTTGAGCTACTGATACTGATACTGTCATACGCACACGCCCGTAACAGAATTGCCCACAAACCGGGTCTTTTTGTAGGCCAAATGCTCAGTAAAAGAAACTCTTTAAATGCAACACATAATTTCAATTTCCTGTTCAATTGTTTCTCAACCGCTGCATGTACTGTGAAAGTGTGTGGCTGATTGTTGAACGTCTATTCAAAATTTTTTTTTTTTAAATGCTCGTGCATAATGTTATGTTTCGTGTGTTTTTCTCGGCCCAAATAGTCAAGCTTTTATTTTAAAAAAATGTGTGTAGGCTTAACTCAAAATAGTTATAAGTGTTATCTCTCTTTTTATTATCAGGACGTTTACAATGATTTTCTTTCTTCTTCTTCTTTTTTTTTGTTTTTGTTTGTTGTTGTTGTTGTTTGTTTTTTAAAAAGGATAACCGGTTTCGTTCTTTGCTCTAAAAAAAGGAGCCTCTGACATTAAAAGATTTCGTTCAATATGGTTTAATTTCAATGTTCTGTTTATTTCGATAATTATGCAGTTAGCGCCTGGACCACACATTATACTAGAGCATACTCTAATATTTATATTTCCTTGCCATTGATATGAGCGTCCTGGATGTCAGTTACACTTCCAGAGTATAAAGCACGATTACACTGAAATTCCTACATCTCTTTCTTTGTTACTTCTTCGGTGGATGTTTCTAAATTTATTTAGACAAGAACTTAGAGCAACATTCTTGTGAGTCCATTATCTCAATCGATCTAATTGTAATAACTGATTTTTGTTTTTCCAGAAAGTATTCGGTATCCTGTGTATCGACGGAGAGAGAGAGAGAGAGAGAGAGAGAGAGAGAGAGAGAGAGAGAGAGAGAGAGAGAGAGAGAGAGAGAGAGAGAGAGAGAGAGAGAGAGAGAGCTCAGAACTCAAAACGTTTTTATTCAAGGATTAAGATTTTAGGCATAGCCTATTCTTCCAATTTGTCCTTGCTAATCTACATCTATTACAAATAGCACACACATAAATGAAGGGAAAAGGTTTTCATACAGAAGGACATACATAATGAAGAACACCCCCCCCCCACACACACACACACACACACACCCACACCCACGCACACACATGCATACACACACGCACGCACACACACTGACACACACCCCGCACCCCCTCACACACACTAAGATTGACAGATGGATAGGACAGTGAGTCAGAGAGAGAGAGAGATGTCATCACTATACAAGTTCCGGAAACATCCGGGTGTCCATAAGGTACAGTATTGTGACTGCCTCTGAGAGAGAGAGAGAGAGAGAGAGAGAGAGAGAGAGAGAGAGAGAGAGAGAGAGAGAGAGAGAGAGAGCAAATTGAAATCGAAACATTTTTTGAGGGAAATGGAATGAGCTTATTATCGGAATATTTTCATCCTTTCCTTACAAAAAGGGAGGGGGACAGAATGAGTCTGGTAAACAGAGGAGAGAGAGGGAGAGAGAGGGAGAGAGAGAGGGGGAGAGAGAGATGGGGGCAGAGAGAGATAGGGGGAGAGAGAGAGGGAGAGAGAGAGAGGAGAGAGAGGGGGGCGGGAAGAGAGAGAGGGGGGAGGGAGAGAGAGGAGAGAGAGAGGGAGAGAGCGAGAGAGAGTGGGGAGAGAGAGATGGGGGGCAGAGAGAGATATGGGGGGAGAGAGAGAGAGGGAGAGAGAGGGAGAGAGAGAAAAAAAGAGGGGAGGGAGAGAGAGAGACGGGCGGGAAGAGAGAGGGGGGAGGGAGAGAGAGGAGAGACAGGGGCGGGAAGAGAGAGGAGGGGGGAGGGAGAGAGAGGAGAGAGAGAGACAGGGGCGGGAAGAGAGAGAGGAGGGGGGAGGGAGAGAGAGGGGGGAGGGAGACAGGGACGGGAAGAGAGAGAGAGTCAGACAGACAGAGAGAGAGACAGATATATATATATAGAGAGAGACTGAAATAGACACAGGGACAGAGAGAGAGAGAGAGAGAAAGCAGAGGGAGACAGAGAGAATGAGGTTGGGAGAGAGAGAGAGAGAGGGAGAGAGAGAAAGCAGAGGGAGAGAATCTGAAATGCCGGGATTATATTAATTTTTCACACAGCTGCCTGCAGACGATTTTCAGGAGACTATAATGAGAATCGGGTGGTACATCCCAGTGATGCTCACGTTTCCTTAGAAACAACGATCCACGACAGAGAGTTCCCCATTCACCTCATCGCCTGATGTCCGAACCAGTGCCTGTTGCTGTTTTTTGGAGGTGGAGGTGGTGATGGTGGTGTCTCTTTAACTCACTCAGTACGGCCAGTCCTCTCTTCTCCTCTACACAGACCCCTCGGATGTCCAGTGGGTGTCTGAATGACCCAACCTTTAGCTTCCGTCGTCAAAATTGTGGTATTCTTTGTCAACATTCATCTCTTCAGTATAAGAGCCTTCCGCTTGCAATTATTTTGATGATGGTAATTGGGGTGAAACGCTGTTAACGTCGTCTCTTTCGCCGTTCGTATGGAGAGAGTTAACACGACACAGAAAGCACCCCTAGTTGTTCTACGCCGTCTGAGCGACTACGACTGGATGCTATAAAACACAAAATATACTTGGAGTAAGAGTGATGGCCTAGAGGTAACGCGTCCGCCTTGGAAGCGAGAGAATCTGAGCGCGCTGGTTCGAATCACGGCTCAGCCGCCGATATTTTCTCCCCCTCCACTAGACCTTGAGTGGTGGTCTGCACGCTAGTCATTCGGATGAGGCGATAAACCGAGGTCCCGTGTGCAACATGCACTTAATGCACGTAAAAGAACCCACGGTAACAAAAAGGTTGTTCCTGGCAAAATTCTGTAGAAAAATCCACTTCCATAGGAAAACAAATAAAACTGCACGCAGGAAAAAAAAAAAAAAAAAAAGGAGGGGGGGGGGGGGGGAGAGGGGGGGGGGGGGGGGGGGGGGGGGGGCGCTGTAGTATAACGACGCGCTCTCCCTGGGGAGAGCAGCCCCGAATTTCACACAGAGAAATATGTTGTGATAAAAAGAAATACAAATATAAAATGCTTCTAATGTGACTTGCATTTGCGGTAATAAAACTACACCCGTGCATATCATCCATAGAATTAATGTCAAAGTTAAAAACGCATTTGCCTA
>NC_134893.1:69046173-69068673 GCF_041734735.1 Babylonia areolata | reverse complement strand
AGCACCGCCCCGACGATGACGATGAAAGCCAGCTCGCCACCGGTCATCGTCATTTTTTTTCTTTTCTTTTTCTTTCCTTCTGTCTGCGCGACAACTCGTCACCTGCGATAAGGACATGATGGGTCGCTATGGTCATTGACATTCTGTCCGAAGTCATTACATGATAAGGACACACAGTTCGCTATGGTCATTGACATTCTGTCCGAAGTCATTACTTAAGGACACACAGTTCGCTATGGTCATTGACATTCTGTCCGAAGTCATTACTTAAGGACACACAGTTCGCTATGGTCATTGACATTCTGTCCAAAGTCATTACATGATAAGGACACACAGTTAGCTATGGTCATTGACATTCTGTCCAAAGTCATTACATGATAAGGACACACAGTTCGCTATGGTCATTGACATTCTGTCCAAAGTCATTACATGGTAAGGACATACAGTTAGCTATGGTCATTGACATTCTGTCTAAAGTCATTACATGATAAGGACATACAGTTCGCTATGGTCATTGACATTCTGTCTGAAGTCATTACATGATAAGGACACACAGTTCGCTATGGTCATTGACATTCTGTCTAAAGTCATTACATGATAAGGACACACAGTTCGCTATGGTCATTGACATTTTGCCTAAAGTCATTACATGATAAGGACACACAGTTGGCTATGGTCATTGACATTCTGTCTAAAGTCATTACATGATAAGGACATACAGTTAGCTATGGTCATTGACATTCTGTCCAAAGTCATTACATGATAAGGACATACAGTTAGCTATGGTCATTGACATTCTGTCCAAAGTCATTACATGATAAGGACACACAGTTAGCTATGGTCATTGACATTCTGCCTAAAGTCATTACATGATAAGGACACACAGTTGGCTATGGTCATTGACATTCTGCCCGAAGTCATTACGTGATAAGGACATACAGTTAGCTATGGTCATTGACATTCTGCCTAAAGTCATTACATGATAAGGACACAGTTCGCTATGGTCATTGACATTCTGTCTGAAGTAATTACATGATAAGGACACACAGTTAGCTATGGTCACTGACATTCTGTCCAAAGTCATTACATGATAAGGACACACAGTTAGCTATGGTCATTGACATTCTGTCTAAAGTCATTACATGATAAGGACACACAGTTCGCTACTGTCATTGACATTCTGCCCGAAGTCATTACATGATAAGGACACACAGTTCGCTACTGTCATTGACATTCTGCCCGAAGTCATTACATGATAAGGACATGCTGGGTCGCTATGGTCATTGACATTCTATCCGAAGTCATTACTTAAGGACACACAGTTCGCTATGGTCATTGACATTCTGTCCGAAGTCATTACATGATAAGGACACACAGTTAGCTATGGTCATTGACATTCTGTCCAAAGTCATTACATGATAAGGACACACAGTTAGCTATGGTCATTGACATTCTGTCCGAAGTCATTACATGATAAGGACACACAGTTCGCTATGGTCATTGACATTCTGTCTAAAGTCATTACATGATAAGGACACACAGTTCGCTATGGTCATTGACATTCTGCCTAAAGTCATTACATGATAAGGACACACAGTTCGCTATGGTCATTGACATTCTGTCTAAAGTCATTACATGATAAGGACACACAGTTCGCTATGGTCATTGACATTCTGCCTAAAGTCATTACATGATAAGGACACACAGTTCGCTATGGTCATTGACATTCTGTCTAAAGTCATTACATGATAAGGACATACAGTTAGCTATGGTCATTGACATTCTGTCTAAAGTCATTACATGATAAGGACACACAGTTAGCTATGGTCATTGACATTCTGTCCAAAGTCATTACATGATAAGGACATACAGTTAGCTATGGTCATGGACATTCTGTCCAAAGTCATTACATGATAAGGACACACAGTTAGCTATGGTCACTGACATTCTGTCTGAAGTAATTACATGATAAGGACACACAGTTAGCTATGGTCACTGACATTCTGTCTAAAGTCATTACATGATAAGGACACACAGTTCGCTATGGTCATTGACATTCTGTCTGAAGTAATTACATGATAAGGACATACTTTTCTGTGTTTATAGCACAAGGGAATTTTGCACTCTAAATTGACTGGCGGTGAAAGGGTTAATCATCACAGACAATGTGAAAGACGCACAGAGAGAGAGAGAGAGAAACAGAGAAAGACAGAGACGGAGAGAGACAGAGACACACAGACAGAGACAGAGACACACAGACAGACAGAAACAGAGACAGACAGACACAGACAGAAGGAGAGAGACAGAGACAGAGAGAGACACAGAGAGAGGGAAAAGAAGAAGAATGTCACTCAATAATAAATGAGCATGATCACTCACAGGATATTGTTGAAATGCAAACCACGGATTCACATTACTCCAGTTATGAATAATGAACAGCACGTGATTAAATTGTTGGTTGTGTGTGTCTATATATATATATATGTATAGCGATGGAAGACTGCGACACAATATCCACTAATGTGCCTGAGAATTGATCAGTCTTTTCTAGGTTTTGGCACAGTCACGACATGTACAATGTTTCATAATAATAAGCATTTATGGGAAAATGTCAAGTGAGATTCCATCCATCATTGCCTCAAATCATTCCATGCATTGTTATAGCATGCCGATACATTTCAGTTGCCAAACATATCAGACAATGAAATTGTTTCTGAATAAGAAATTTCCATCGGCGATCTTCAAGATGTTTAACTCTCTCCATACGAACGGCGAAAGAGACGACGTTAACAGCGTTTCATGCCAATTACCATCATCAAAATATTGCAAGCGGAAGACTCTTATACTGAAGAGGTGAATGTTGACAAAGAATACCACCATTCTGACGACGGAAGCTAAAGGTTGGGTCATTCAGACACCCACTGGACATCTGAAGGGTCTGTGCAGAGGAGAATAGAGGACTGGCCGTACTGAGTGAGTTAAAGGAAAATAAAATCAACATTTCACGTCCAGTTTGATACTGCTACAGTACTTTCCGTTTGAGTGTGAATTTTTTTTTTTTCCAAACCTTGCGAGTAATCTCTTTGTACAATCAAGTCTACCTGGAACAGACCAATCAAATACTTCTTTCTGGTGATTCAAAGACTTTATGTGGGTCTCATATAGTATCATATTCTTCACAGTTTCAGATACAGTTTCAGTTTCTCAAGAAGGCGTCACTGTGTTCGGACAAATCCATACACGCTATATCACATCTGATAGGCAGATGCCTGACAGCAGCATAACCCAACGCGCTTAGTCAGGCCTGGAGTGCATGCTTATATATATATATATATATTTGTACCTTTCACAGCGGATTTCTTTTTACATAGTTTTTTTGCCAGAGGACAAAGCTCTCGTTGTCATGGGTTCTTCTTCAGTGCGCCAAGTGCTTGCTGTGCACGGGACCTCGGTTTATCGTCTCCTCCGAAAGACTAAACGCTCAGTTTGATTTTGTATTTGTTTTGTTTGTATTTATTTGTATTGTTAAACTTTTTTCTTTTCTTTTTTTTTTTTTTTTTTTTTACATATTAGCTTGTACCCGTTTGTACTCGAGTATCATGCCAACGATGACTAGCAGAGAGACCCAATGACTTCCTCCGGAAACCAGCCACTGATTCACTGTGCCATCTCCTTGTGATTACTAACATTCCTCTCCCAGTCTGGCTGCAAATCACTGTTAACTCACTCAGTACAGCCAGTCATCTCTTCTCCTCTACACAGACCCCTCGGATGTCCAGTGGGTGTCTGAATGACCCAACCTTTAGCTTCCGTCGTCAGAATTGTGGTATTCTTTGTCAACATTCACCTCTTCAGTGTAAGAGCCTTCCGCTTGCAATATTTTGATGGTGGTAACTGGGGTGAAACGCCGTTAACGTCTTCTCTTTCGCCGTTCGTATGGAGAGAGTTAACAGCAAAAAAAAAGAGTATAATTTTCGTTATTGCTGAAAAGGATGCGATAATACGTTTCTTTCAGTTCCTAAAATAAAAACATGTTTGTCTTTTTTGGAACTCTGGCTGAACACATTGACAATAACTATATGGAGCAGCAATTAGCAACTTGTCTTTCCGATCTTCTTCTTCCTCGTTCGCCTCCCGTTAGATGAGCAGCCTGGTGTCCTCGATGAAGGCTGCCGTCCGTCGCAGCTCCTCCAGGGTGCCGTACAGCTAGCTTGGCTTCCACTGCTGTCAGTGTTGGCCAGTACTTCCTCCTGGATGCTGCATGCGTCGTAGTCTTGAAGGATGTGGTCGGTTGTCATTGGTCCCTCACCACAAGGGCACTCTCCACTCTGTCCAATGCAGAATTTTGTGTGCATGTGGTGGAGCAGGCGGTTGTGTCCAGTCCTCAGGCGGAAGATCTTGACCTGTTCCCGTCGTTCCAGCAAATGGTATCTGTCTTCTGGGTTATATTTGGGGTGCTGGAGGCGCCACTTTATTCTTTGCTGTGCCTTGATGATTGTCTTGATTTCATCTTTCGGATGAGACGATAAACAGAGGTCCCGCATGTACTGCATGCACTTCAGCGCTCGTAAATGAACCCACGGCAACGAAAAGGTGGTCCTGGGCTAAACTCTTTAGAAAAATACAACACACACACACACACACACACACACACACACACACACACACACACACACACACACACACACACACACACACACACTCGCATAGCTTACCCTTTAGAAACAAGAATCTTCCAGAAAATCACCGAAGAAATAGGAAAATTAATCCTCACAGTCAACAATCCGCCTTGGAAAATGCATCATAGCATCAGCATCACTGGATCTCACCACAGCTAGCAATGTATAGCATCACCATAACTGGATCTCACAAAAGCTAGCGCTGTATAGCATCGTCATTACTGGAGCTCACAACAGCTAGCATTGTATAGCATCACAATTACTGGAGCTCACAACAGCTAGCGCTGTATAGCATTGTCGTTATGGAGCTCATCGTAGCTAGCACTATATAGTACCGTCATCATTAGAGCTCACTGTAGCTAGCAGTGTATAGCATCATCATCACTACCCCTCACCACAGCTAACGCTGTATAGCATCGCAATTACTGGTGGTCACAGTAGCTAGCATTGTATAGCATCACAATTACTGGTGCTCACAGTAGTTAGCATTGTATAGCACTATCATAACTGGAGCTCACTGTAGCTATCACTGAATATCACCGTCATTACTAGAACTCACCGTAAGTGTCACTGTACTGTATCTTTACTGTAGCTCACCGAGGCTAGCGATATATAGCGTCGTCATTACTGGAACCCGCTGTAGCTAACAATGTTTAGCATCATCATCACTGGACCTCACCACAGCTTGCGCTGTATAGCATCGACGGTCATAACTAGAGCTTGCCACAGCTAACGCTATATAGCATCGCCATCACTGTAAACAGCACTGTGCTGGAGCTCTCTGTAGCTAGCACTGTATAGCATCGTCATGACAAGAGCTTACCACAGCTAACCATCACTACCTTAGCTCAGTGTAGCCAACAAACACTCTTTTTTCTGTCCTGGTCAATCATTTTCACTTCACACGTCAGCTTCACAAGTGATGCTCTGGTGGTCTTGTGGAATGGTGAAAGATTCATGTGGGGAATAAAGCTTTAGTACAGAACGTAGGGGGGGGGGGGGGGGGGGGGGGGAGGAGGGAATTTCCTTAATGCGGCATCACAGCGAGTCACCTGGTCCGCCAAGCATACATGCGGCATCCAGCACGCCTTCAGCCTTGTCTGCCTGCCTGCCTGCAGCTGTGGAAACTCGCCCGATTTTGTCATTTATTATCTTCCGTTCACTGTGCCTGCGGTACCGCCTTCGCTTCCCTTGTTTGAAGTGGACAGAGAGGCAGAGAGCAAGCATTATTATCTTTCGCACGCAAGGCTGACTTTTCTAGCTCCTGAACTGGCATTGCTTTTGGGTTAATATTTCAGTCTTTTAAAGGTCTTTCCACTCAAGGTGATTACACACACGCACACACATACACACACACACATATATATATATATATAGAGAGAGAGAGAGAGAGAGAGAGAAAGAGAGAGAGAAAGAAACACGCGAACGCGCGCGTTTATGTTTAAAATATATATATAATTATAATTATATATATATATATATATGATTATTTATATGTATATAAATGTTTGTGTGTGGGGGTGTGTGGGTGTGGGGGTGATATGTATGTGTGCATGTGATATGTGTGTGTGCGTGTGATATGTGTGTGTGTGTGTGTGTGTGTGTGTGTGTGTGTGTGTAAGGCAGAGAGAGAGAGAGAGAGAGAGAGCGTTGGTAAGAAAGGAACATAAGCAAACTGGTAGGAAAAGCAAATATCAAACAACAATCAAACAAAAAAGCGTCCTATTAATAGCAGAGAGCATCTTGAAACTGTCAAAAAATACATTCCACTGAACATTGCAGATACTTTGGTGAGAACGATTTTAAACCCTGACATTCAAATATTACGTGTTTGCTGGAAATAAGTTCCCCCATGTAACATTTAAGATCTTTGCTGAACTTTGTTACGAAAGCGTTCTGCTTTATACTGTTCAATAAAGCAGAGAACAAAAAAAAAATATGTCTTTATTACCAAGTATACCGGGGTCGTAAGAAATATTCGGTGGATAGCACATGAAATGTACAGACGTAAATCTAAAATCATATGCAAACATAAATACAGCAGAATTTTAAACACATATGCGAATACGTATCAATACCTGTGCATGCATACTCGCATGAACACACACACACACACACACACACACACACACACACACACACACAGATAGATAGAGTGCATACCAACACGTTTGCTCCTTGAAAAAATACGCCGCACATAACACATTATATTGGTTCGGAGCTGGTGGCTATATAGATGTACAGGTAAATGGTTGTTGATTGTACAATTCTCTTGTATACACACACACTGAGTTGGTTCGAGCGACAGGGCATTGACTGCCTCAGGGAGAAAGCTATTGGAGAAGCGATTTGTTTTGATCCTAGTACTTCTATACCGAGTAGCTGATCAAGTCCTAAAAGCTGCACGTGATTAATGTTGGATGACCCGAGTTTCATTGTCAGAGTAGACTGCTAATGGAATATCGCCCAGAGATGGTCGGTCAGACCCGATAATCATGGTAGTGGTTTTTACAATTCTGTTCGGGGCTGTGATGTTTGCGTCAGAAATGTTTCTGTACCAAACAGTGACAGCGAAAGGTCAACACACTTTCATGGACAGCTCTGTAGAAGTCCACCATGAACAATATTTTCCTTTTTGTGTCCAAACTTTTCTTGAGGCGTCGAAGAAAGTACAGGCGCTGTTGTGCTTCCTTAACCAGTTTGTCCTGTAATTTTCTACCATTTCAATTCATTTGAAATGATCAGTCCGAGAAATTTAAATTCACCGATGATCTCTTACTTGTTTGTTTGTTTTTATAACAAATGGCAATTGGGTCAGACTTGGTCTTCCTGAAATCTGTATTTTTTGTTTTCGTTGTTGACCACACCAGCTGACAACTTTCAGTATTTCTTAGTTGTATTTTGACTCGTCACAGTTCGTAATCAGCCCTTAATTAACTCTCTCCATACGAACGGCGAAAGAGACGACGTTAACAGCGTTTCACCCCAGTTACCATCATCAAAATATTGCGAACGGAAGGCTCTTACACTGAAGAGGTGAATGTTGACAAAGAATACCACAATTCTGACGACGGAAGCTAAAGGCTGGGACATTCAGACACCCACTGGACATCCGAGGGGTCTGTGTAGAGGAGAAGAGAGGACTGGCCGTACTGAGTGAGTTAAGGAAAAGTGTGTCATCGGCAAACTTAACCATTGTGTAACATTTATTATGAGTTGCACAGTCATGAATACACATTGCGTGAATCTGCTTTCATTTGATTAATTTTTTTTTCTTACGTATTTGATTGATTGACAGTTTTCAGTTTATGAACTTTAACTAAATCTTCATTAATTGAAACTTCGCCATCTTGCTGGTATATTTGCCTAACTTTGCTCCACGATGCTTGTTCTTGTCAAAGCTTGCGGACTGATATATATATATATATATATATATATATATATATATATACATACATACATATACACACATATATATATATATATATATATATATGATAGTCGTGTCCGACTATGACCATCAGAACAGCAGAGGAGGCAACTGCTGTTCCGACTATTTGGGCTAGAATTTGATTTTTGTGGAGAGTGTCTTGCCCAGCCCAAGTACATCCCCACTCTCTCGGCCAAGAGGGTTTTAGGACAGTCGGCATTGGGAAAGACTTACACACGCATATATATATAAACGCAACACTACATCTGCTTTAGAGAAAAACAAAAAACAAAAAAAAACAAAAAAAACCAGGAACTGAGGCCTGATCTTTGCATAAACCACACGCGCTGAACTGGCCTTGACGGAGACAGACAGACAGATAAATAGATAGATAGATAGATAGATAGATAGATAGATAGAGTTGACTTCATCAAGATTTTGCGCCTTATAGATATCATTATTAGTTGTAGTAGTACTTTTATGGATTTATCTATTATTTCTTATTTTTAAAAAAAATCATTAATCTATTTATTATTTTTTGTTATTTTATTATATTTTATTTTATTTTTTCCTCAAGGCCTGACTAAGCGCGTTGGGTTACGCTGCTGGTCAGGCATATGCTTGGCAGATGTGTGGTGTAGCGTATATGGATTTGACCGAACGCAGTGACGCCTCCTTGAGCTACTGATACTGATATAGATAGGTAGATAGACAGATAGATAGGCTATCAAAGTAGGGAAGGAGAAGCGCTCCCAAATTCACAGGGAACACAAGTACGCACCTATTCCCTGACACACACCCTAGAGCCCATAAAGGTCAGAAACCAACGGAAAAAAAAATACAATGAAATAAAAAACCAGAAACAAACTGCTGACGGGAGCGGAGACCAAATGGATCCGGATGGAGCGCTGGAATAATGTCCCGAGTTTCCTGACTTCGATCCCCCCCACTACTCCTCCGGTACCGGTGCACCTGGTGGGTCAAGGACGGAGATATTTTTAGCCGATCTTCTAGGTCAACATATCTATGTGCAGACCTGCTTAGTGCCTGAACTCCGCATCGTGTGGTATACGCATTCAGAGCATCAAATACGCTCGTTGAAGATCATGCAATCCATGTCAGCGTTTGGACCAGAGTTATGGAAACAAGAAAAAGGAGTGTGGTTGCTTTCGGTCATACATGTGGGAGCCCACACGTACACTGTGTGCGAGTGGGCGTGGAAGATGCAGCCAACAATATGATAATTATTATATTTATATAGCGCTGAATCTTGTGCAGAGACAAATCAAAGCGCTTTCGCACCAATCATTCAAACACATGCATAACTCTAAAACTGGAAGGGAAAAAATTAAAAAAACAAAAACAAAAAACAAAAAAAACAACAACCAAAAAACAAACAAAAAACTGAAGACAAGGAAGAGGCAGGGAAGGGAGGCTATTTTGGAAAGAGGTGGCGTTTAAGGCCATACTTGAAAGAGCTGAGTGTGGAGACCTGATGTAGCGAAAGAGGAAGTTCATTCCAATTACAGGGTCCAGAGACAGAGAAAGAACGGCGGCCAACAGTGGAGTGTTTGAATCTGGGTATGCGTCAACAGAGTGGATCCGAAGCCGATCGCAGAGAGCGAGATGGAGTGTAGATGTGAAAGCAGCCACAGAGATAGGAAGGGGCAGATTTGTGAATACATTTATAACAGAGTGCTGATCTTGTGCTTTATTCTGTGTGAGACTGGGAGCGAACGAACGACAGCCCACGAACGAAGAAGGAGAATAAAATGGTCTCTTTCAGAATCAGACCCGATAGTCCAACGACGCTTGTCTTAGTCTATCACCCGAACGAGTTTCGTGATGTTGGGACTGTATATATAATCTTTGGCGGAGAAGACAATTTTCACTGGTGTATCGATTTGGGTTTTTTTGTTTTTTGTTGTTTTTTCAATAATTAGTTGATGTATTTTGTCACGTTTCTGTCATTTGCAAACATACTTTTTTTTTTTTGCGATCATAAACACGGGAACGCCTACTTTTGTCCAGTTTACTGCGTTGACTCAAGGGTTCGAGGTGAGGGGGGACTGGGGGGAGGGTGTGGGGAGGGACGGGGGAGGGGAGCGGGGGTGGGGGGGTCAGGAGAAGGAGGGGGAGGGAGGGGCATTTTCCCCCTTCACACCACAACAGATAGATTTCCTCACGTACACGAGGGCATTGCCCCCCCACACCCCACACCCTCCTCACACCATAGTTCTTGGGGGGTTTGGGGTTGTTGTGTTTTTTCTTCAGCCAGCAAGTATTATTCGTGAAACGATTGGCTGTCCGGGACCTTTGTAAAGACTCTGATTGGTGAGCATCGGATGGAAGGGAGAGACTGCCCGACATTTTGCCGCAGCGGGTTTCCACTGTTGTGCTTGCACAAAGGACAAGACTCTGAGGAGAGAGAACCCGTGACACGGCTCCTCCCACAGGAAACGACCTGACAACGCCAATGAGCTCCCAGAGCAATGTACCGGACACTTCAACAACTAAATGGGGATAAGCCACGCGATTAAGGAATTAATCTTTCCGTTTCAAAAGCCACCGAACCGTAAATAGCTCTCAGTGAGCAAACTTTCTGCGTGTGTGATTTGCCTGTCTTGTTCATGGAACTGGAAAACAATAATCCATACAGAGAGAGAGAGAGAGCACAGACATGCAAACAGAGGAAAACAGAGGGGAAAGCCCCCCTCCCCCCACCTCCCCACCCAACCATTTAAAGGGTTAAAATAAACACGCACATGCGAAAATACAAGTAATTCACGAAAGGTTTACACCCCTGTACACAACTCTGAGAAGGAACAGCCATGCACAATCCCGCTTTCAATGATTAACCTACATAAAACACACGAAAGATTGAGACTCTTTCACCGTCATATAGGCGACTTTAGTCGACATCAAGAGACGTTAAAAGGACCGTTTTTCACACTGTAAAAAAAGCTTGACAGCTGCGGCCAGTTTCCCCGCGCAACAGAACAATGACTGACCTTTACCACCTGACCCATGTTTGAAGTGAATAAGTCATTGTGCTGTTTCGACATGAACCAAATTGTGTGACTGCCGTGGGAGCATCGAGTGTGAAATATTTACCGCTGAGGAGTGTTTTTCACACAGAAACTAGTTTTGATTAAAAGCAAAACAGTAACAAGAGCAAGAGCTATTATGCCGTTCAAGACACACACACACACACACACACACACACACACACACACACACACACACACACACGAAACGTTATAAATAACTGTCATGTCATTAAATTCCACTCAACACAAACATGCACGCAAGAAATGTTATAAATATGCGGATGGAAGTCTAGCATCAATATCGATACACGTGAACAGTTAACATACAGATAACAGCCGACGGGTGCAACAGCCGTGTGGTTTAAGCGTTGGACTTTCAATCTGAGGGTCCCGGGTTCGAATCACGGTAACGGCGCCTGGTGGGTAAAGGGTGGAGATTTTTCCGATCTCCCAGGTCAACATATGTGCAGACCTGCTAGTGCCTGAACCCCCTTCGTGTGTATACGCACGCAGAAGATCAAATACGCACATTAAAGATCCTGTAACCCATGTCAGTGTTCGGTGGGTTATGGAGACACGAAAATACCCAGCATGCATGAACCACGACAGAGTCATCGGCAAAGAAGAACAGCAGCCCTTTCTTGCAATGTGGACACCATGCAATCAGAACATTAAACGTCCTTGTTACTTTTGTGCAGAAAGCTCAGCGAATGTTTGTGTGAGTACTTTTCTTCTTCTTCTTCTTCTTCGTTGGCTGCGACTCACACCTTCACTCATTTTCGCGAGTGGAGTTTTACGTGTAAGGCCATTTTTTAACCACTACCATGTAGGCAACCATACTCCGTTTTCGGAGATGGGGGTGGATGCCGGGTATGTTCTTGTTTCCATCAGCCATCGAACGCTGACATGGATTACGGGATCATTAACGTGTGTATTTTTATCTTTTGCATGCGTATACACACGAAGGGGGTTCAGGCGCTAGCAGGTCTGCACATATGTTGACCCGGGAGATCGGAAAAATCCCCACCCTTTACCCACCTGGTTCAGTGACCGGGACTGGATCCCGGAACCCTCAGATTGAAAGCCCAACGCTTTAACCACTCGGCTTTTGCACCCGTCAATACTGACGACGAACTAAGCGTCATTTTACCGAGTCAGTGGCACTGGAATTCTCTCGAAAAGACGGTGAGGATGTAGCAAAGACACATAAGAATCAACAAAAATATCATCTTCAGAACTTTTCAGCAGTCTCTGATATTTTCAATGCTTTCATTTACTCACGTCTCAATACTGACGGGAAACGACGAACTGATGACCAAAGGGAAACAACCTGACACGTCGCTTCTGCTGCTTGCAAACGATGCATCCATGTTGTTGTGTTGTTTTCGTTTTTGTTTTCTTTCTCTCTTTCAGAAGATTACAACATGAATGTAAATGGCCTCTGGAAGTCGTACAGTATAAATTTCAGAACAACCAGCATGCTACCAACTTCACTTGTGCAGACAGAATCCATTGCAGAAGACTACTCACCGTCCTCTCAATTTTTCCTCCAAAACAGAGTTACATGCATGGACTACAGCACGTGCAGCCCATGTGCATGTGTGTTTTGCACGTGCCTGAATGTCCGTGCAGATGAGTGTTGAAAAGCCGTTTCAACTCAAGGGAACTAACTGCGAACCATGTACACGAGAGTGGGGCAAAAAGAAGTTATGTACCTTACATCGTGTGCCAATGTCGAAGTCGCCTGTCCATTGCGAAAGGTTCTTACTATCCGTTGATGCTTTCAGTTGCTCATGCTTGTCGTTTCTCTCATTCTCTCTCGCCTTGACTACTGTAACTCCCTATTGTCTGGTTTGCCTGCTTCATCCATTCAGTCCCTTCAGCGCATACAAAACTCTGCTACCCGACGCGACTCGTCCTCAGAATTCTAGAAAAGATCTGAGCACATCACTCCTCTTTTGCAACATCTCCATTGGCTCCCTGTCTCACACAGATTAAAGTATAAGATCAGCACTCTATGTTATAAATGTATTCACAAATCTGCCCCTTCCTATCTTTGTGGCTGCCTTCACCTCTACACTCCATCTCGCTCTCTACGATCGGCTTCAGATCCACTCTGTTTACGCATACCCAGATTCAAACACTCCACTGTTTGACGCCGTTCTTTCTCTGTCTCTGGACCTTGCAGTTGGAACTGAACTTCCTCTTTCTCTTCGTCAGGTCTCCGCACTCAGCTCTTTCAAGTCTGGCCTTAAAACCCACCTCTTCCCAAGATAGCCTCCCTCCCCTGCCTCTTCCTTGTCTTCAGTTTCTCCAGTTTTAGAGATAGGCATGCATGCAAATGACTGGTGTGAAAGCGCTCAGATTTGTCTCTGCACAGGATTCAGCGCTATATAAATACTATCATTATCATTATTATTATTATTATGCTCCAGTCATAAACTGTCAGGAACTTATAAAAATAACAACAACAAAATGCATAGACAAACAATTCGATAACCACTTTAAAGAGTAGCATATGAACTGGTTGTCAGTACAGTCTCTGGACGTCTGTCACATGCTTGTCTCGTCCGGTGTGCAGTCAATACAGTCCCCTGAATGTCTGTCACGTGGTCTGTGTGCAGTCAATACAGTCCCCCGGATGTATGTCACGTGCTCTGTGTGCAGTCAATACAGTCCCCCGGATGTATGTCACGTGCTCTGTGTGCAGTCAATACAGTCCCCTGAATGTCTGTCACGTGCTCTGTGCAGTCAATACAGTCCCCTGAATGTCTGTCACGTGCTCTGTGTGCAGTCAATACAGTCCCCCGGATGTCTGTCACGTGCTCTGTGCAGTCAATACAGTCCGCTGAATGTCACGTGCTCTGTGCAGTCAATACAGTCCCCCGAATGTCTGTCACGTGCTCTGTGTGCAGTCAGTACAGTCCCCTGAATGTCTGTCACGTGGTCTGTGTGCAGTCAATACAGTCCCCTGAATGTCTGTCACGTGGTCTGTGTGCAGTCAATACAGTCCCCTGAATGTCTGTCACGTGGTCTGTGTGCAGTCAATACAGTCCCCTGAATGTCTGTCACGTGCTCTGTGCAGTCAATACAGTCCCCTGAATGTCTGTCACGTGCTCTGTGCTGTCAATAAAGTCCCCCGGATGTCTGTCACGTGCTCTGTGTGCTGTCAATAAAGTCCCCCGGATGTCTGTCACGTGCTGTGTGCTGTCAATAAAGTCCCCCGGATGTCTGTCACGTGCTCTGTGTGCAGTCAATAAAGTCCCCCGGGTGTCTGTCACGTGCTCTGTGTGCTGTCAATAAAGTCCCCCGGGTGTCTGTCACGTGCTGTGTGCTGTCAATAAAGTCCCCCGGATGTCTGTCACGTGCTCTGTGCTGTCAATAAAGTCCCCCGGATGTCTGTCACGTGCTCTGTGCTGTCAATAAAGTCCTCCGGATGTCTGTCACGTGCTCTGTGTGCTGTCAATAAAGTCCCCCGGATGTCTGTCACGTGCTCTGTGTGCAGTCAATACAGTCCCCTGAATGTCTGACACGTGGTCTGTGCAGTCAATACAGTCCCCGGATGTCTGTCACGTGCTCTGTGCAGTCAATACAGTCCCCCGGGTGTCTGTCACGTGCTCTGTGCAGTCAATACAGTCCCCTGAATGTCTGTCACGTGCTCTGTGCTGTCAATAAAGACCCCCGGGTGTCTGTCACTTGTTCTCTGTGCAGTCAACAAAAGTCCTCGTGACTGTCACGAATCAATACAGTCCCATCTCGATTCCCTCTCTCTGGGTGCGATCTCTGTCTGTCCCTCTCTCCCGAGGGGAGCTTGGCTGGATGTGATCAGAAATGATTCTTGGACCTGGCAGCGTTGATCCTAGGCTTGTAGTGCTGTGTGCTTTTTTTTTTTTTTTTTTTTTTTTTTTGCTTCTGCTTGCCTCTCTAGGGAACTTTTGGCAGATCAGACTTCTCGCATCACTGCTGCTGCTAACTTACTTTGATACCCTGGTAAGATAAAAAGATTGAACTCTTTTTTTTCTAATTATCTTTCCTCCACTCATAAAAATGTCCTCCCACTCGCCCCCCCCCCCCCCCCCCGGCGCTCCCCCCCTTCCCCCACCCCTACCCACCGTCTCCCTTGTGTGTATTATCAAAAGATGGTTCATTTTATGTGTCTATGTACATCTGTCTGTCTGTTTTTCTGTCTGTCTGTCTGTCTGTCTGTCTCTCCCTCCCTCTCTCTGTGCAGTATTGTGTAGTGTAGACCCTATTCAGGGCGGGGACTGGATGTAAAAAAAGCACACCAATGTTTATCTATTATCCTCGAAATAAAGAATTTGTCTTGTCTTGTCTTGTCTTGTCTTGTCTTGTCTTCTCTCTGTCTGTCTTGTCTTTTTTCTGCCCCTCCTCCCTCTCTCTTTCACTCTCTCTCACACATTATCTTTCTCCCTCTCTCTGTTTGTCTCTCTCTGTTTCACTCTCTCCCTCACCTTCTCCCTCACTCTATCTCTCTTTCTATTTGTGCCTCTCTCTCTCTCTCTCTCTTTCTCTCTCTTTCGATAGATAGATAGATAGATAGATAGACAGACAGACATAATTATACATATATATTTCTATATGTATGTATGTATATATATATATATATATATATATGTGTGTGTGTGTGTGTGTGTGTGTGTTAGTCTCTTGCTGACTTTCGCACTAACTCTCTGTCTTTCTGCATGTATGCATATCTGTCTCTCCATCTGTTTGTCTGTCTGTCCGTCTCTCTCTCTCTCTCTCTCTCTCTCTTCTGTCAGTCTCTTTCTCTCTCTTTTTTTTCTGTCTGTCTCTCACTTCTCTCTCTCTCTCTCTCTCTCTCTCTTTCTCTCTCTCTCTCTATCTGTCCGTCCGTCTGTCTATCTGTCTGTCCCTCTCTCTTTCTTTCTGTCTGCCTGCCTGCCTCTCTCTCTCTCCCTCTCTCTCATTCACTCTCTCTCTCATTCTCTCTCTCCCTCTCTCTCTCATTCACTCTCTCTCTCATTCACTCTCTCCCTCCCTCTCTCTTTCTTTCACTCTCTCTCACACATTATCTTTCTCCCTCTCTCTGTCTGTCTCACTCTCTGTTTCACTCTCTCCCTCACCTTCTCTCTCACTCTATCTCTCTTTCTTTGTGCCTCTCTCTCGATAGATAGATAGATAGATAGATAGATAGATAGATAGATAGATAGATAGATAGACAGACATAATTATACATATATATTTCTATATGTATGTATGTATATATATATATATATATATGTGTGTGTGTGTGTGTGTGTGTGTGTGTGTGTGTGTGTGTGTGTGTGTGTGTCTTTGTCTCTTGCTGACTTTCGCACTAACTCTCTGTCTTTCTGCATGTATGCATATCTGTCTCTCCGTCTGTTTGTCTGTCTGTCCGTCTGTCTATCTCTCTCTCCCTCTCTCTCTTCTCTCAGTCTCTTTCTCTCTTTTTTTGTCTCTCACTTCTCTCTCTTTCTCTCTCTCTCTTTCTCTCTCTCTCTTTCTCTCTCTCTCTCTCTATCTGTCCGTCCGTCTGTCTATCTGTCTGTCTCTCTTTTTCTTTCTGTCTGCCTGCCTGCCTCTCTCTCTCTCCCTCTCTCTCATTCACTCTCTCTCTCATTCTCTCTCTCCCTCTCTCTCTCATTCACTCTCTCTCTCATTCACTCTCTCCCTCCCTCTCTCTCTCATTCACTCTCTCCCTCTCTCTCTCTCTCATTCACTCTCTCTCTCATTCTCTCTCTCTCTCATTCACTCTCTCTCTCATTCACTCTCTCCCTCTCTCTCTCTCTCATTCACTCTCTCCCTCTCTCTCTCTCTCATTCACTCTCTCTCTCATTCTCTCTCTCTCTCATTCACTCTCTCTCCCTCTCTCTCTCTCTTTGAAGATCGGGTGACTGACAATGGACGTTGTTCGTCAAATCCTGAAGCCGGATGTAACTAGGGACCAGGTAGGGGATGGGAGGTGTAACTGGTGTGGGGGTGGTTATGTTTCCAGCCCCCCTCCCTCCGCCCCCCCCTAACCCTCCGGAACCCCCACACCCTCATCTCCAATCGGATCGACTTAAGGTCTCCCCTCCAATCTCCGTATGCCTAGTAACTAGGGAAGCTTACTGTTGGCAACGGAACATGGCGTATCACTGAACTGTATTGCTTGTCTGGGTGTTTCTGTGGAAGACAACACCTCGTCATTGTGTTGGTCATTGTAGTACTTCTGCTTCCCTCTTCATCGTTCACTGTTATCTAACATCACTTCGTTATATAGGTTATTTGACATAGTCACTCTTTGTAATTATCTGTTAAGATGTGGAGTGATGGTTTGGAGGTAACGCGTCCGCCTAGGAAGCGAGAGAATCTGAGCGCGCTGGTTCCAATCACGGCTCAGCCGCCGATATTTCCTCCCCATCCACTAGACCTTGAGTGGTGGTCTGGACGCTAGTCATTCGGATGAGACGATAAACCGAGGTCCCGTGTGCAGCATGCACTTAGCGCACGTAAAAGAACCCACGGCAACAAAAGGGTTGTTCCTGGCAAAATTCTGTAGAAAAAATCCACTTCGATAGGAAAAACAAATAAAACCGCACGCAGGAAAAAAAAGGGGGTGGGGGTGGGGGAGCGGGGGGGGGGGGGTGACGTTGTATAATAGCGACGCGCTAGTACGTGTGTCAACATTTCTGATGCTGAAAACTGGTGTCTCTGTTCCAGGATTTGTGCGTGTGTTTGTTTCCATTGCTGATTTGGAAAACTTATGTCTGTGTATTCGAGTTGATGTTGCGTGGACCCTGTATTTCCTAGGAAAGAAAACTCCAATACTGATCCTGAAAACATTGTCAATGCTGGGGGGGGGATTCTAGCGCTGATCCTAAAAACAGTTATTGCTGTGGACCCTGTAAAGGGGAGAGAACTCCAGTGCTGATCCTGAAAACACTGCTATTACTCTGGACCCTTTAAAGGGGAACCACTCCATTGCTGATCCTGAAAACATTGTCAATGAAGTGGACCCTACAAAGGGGAGAAAACTGAAAACATTGTCAATGAAGTGGACCCTACAAAGGGGAGAAAACCTTAGTGCTGATCCTGAAAACATTGTCAATGAAGTGGACCCTACAAAGGGGAGAAAACCTTAGTGCTGATCCTGAAAACATTGTCAATGAAGTGGACCCTACAAAGGGGAGAAAACTTTAGTGCTGATCCTCAAAACATTGTCAATGAGGTGGACCCTACAAAGGGGAGAAAACTTTAGTGCTCATCCTCAAAACATTGTCAATGAGGTGGACCCTACAAAGGGGAGAAAACTTTAGTGCTCATCCTCAAAACATTGTCAATGAGGTGGACCCTACAAAGGGGAGAAAACTTTAGTGCTCATCCTCAAAACATTGTCAATGAGGTGGACCCTACAAAGGGGAGAAAACTTTAGTGCTCATCCTCAAAACATTGTCAATGAGGTGGACCCTACAAAGGGGAGAAAACTTTAGTGCTCATCCTCAAAACATTGTCAATGAGGTGGACCCTACAAAGGGGAGAAAACTTTAGTGCTCATCCTGAAAACATTGTCAGTGAGGTGGACCCTACAAAGGGGAGAAAACTTTAGTGCTGATCCTGAAAACATTGTCAATGCCATGGACCCTACAAAGGGGAAGAAAACTCCACTGCTGATCCTGAAAATTATCGTCAATGCCGTGGATCCTACAAAGGGGAGAAAACTTTAGTGCTCATCCTGAAAACATTGTCAATGAGGTGGACCCTACAAAGGGGAGAAAACTTTAGTGCTCATCCTCAAAACATTGTCAATGAGGTGGACCCTACAAAGGGGAGAAAACTTTAGTGCTGATCCTCAAAACATTGTCAATGAGGTGGACCCTACAAAGGGGAGAAAACTTTAGTGCTGATCCTGAAAACATTGTCAGTGAAGTGGACCCTACAAAGGGGAGAAAACTTTAGTGCTGATCCTGAAAACATTGTCAATGCCGTGGACCCTACAAAGGGGAAGAAAACTCCACAGCTGATTCTGAAAAACACTGTCAATGCTGTGGACCTTGTAAAGGCGAACTACTCGTGTGCTGATCCCGAAGACATTGTCAGAGCTAAGGACCGAGCTCTGTTGCCAGGGGTGTGGGAGGAAGGTGGCAGAATGGTTAAGACTCTCATCCGCCAACACAGTGTCCATGAGGTTCTGGGTTCGAATCCCGCTCTCGCACTTTCTCCCTTGACTGGAAATATCAAACTGAGCGTCTTGCCATAATTATATTCCGATGAGACGAGAAAGCTAGGTTCCGTGTGCAGCACGCACGCACGCACGCACGCACGCACTTGGCGCACAGAAAAAAAAGAACCCACGGCAACAAAAGGATTGCCCTCTGGTAAAAGATGTCCACTCCGATAGGTTCACAATTATATATAATATGCACACACTCAAGTCCTGACTAAGCGCGTCGGGCTATGCTGCTGGTTAGGTGGTACCTGCCTGGAATATGTCATGTAGCGTATAAGGATTTGTACGAGCGCAAGTGACGCCTCCTATATAGGGGGAAACTGAAACTGAAAGTGAAAACTGTGTTGCCAGCAAGTGGGCTTTTTTGCTGTGATAAAAAAAATAATAAAAAAACAAACAAACAAAAAACGCATGGCCTTTGGGAACTCGAGGGACCGAGTGGTGTGAGCGGACCACCCTTTTGGATGCGCCAACAATTTCCAATCGGATTGAATAAAGATGTAGTGTACCGCGTTGGGGCATCTGTAGTATTACTATTATCACTGGCCACCGGCCCTCCACCCTTTCGTGAACTGACAGGTTCGATGTCAGCTTTCGATGTCAATCCTATCAGGCTTCAACCCTCCCCCCCCCCCCCCCCCCCCACCCACCGGCACCCCCACCGCAACCCCCCGTCCCCCAGCATCCCCTCTCGCGCCGCCCCCTCCCCCGGCCCCTCCCAACCCCCTACCTAGCTCTCACTGTCCGCCCACAAGCGGCAGGCAACAAAGTCCGCCGTCTATATGGACAGCGCGTCCACCACGTCTCATTTGTCTGTCGGCAGCTCTGAGTACCTTTGTCTGTGCTGTGTCTGTTTGTTCTTGGTGGCAGTTGCTGTTTGGGGGACTTGCGTGTTGTTCGGAGCGAAATAGTGCGACAGGTCGGTGGTTCTCTTTGTGTTGTGTGTGTGTGTGTGTGTGTGTGTGTGTGTGTGTGTGTGTGTGTGCGTGCGTGTACGTACGTGTGTGTGTAGGTACATGTTACCTTACGCTTTTCTGATCTAAGTATCATGTCATGTCTAACACCAAATCACTGAATCGTGTATTTTCTTCTTGTGTGACAAAATATGTATGTTTTTACTGTTTTTGTGCTGTAAAATAGTTAATTTAATCAAATCTTGTGTTTTCTACCTTTGTATGACAAAGAAATGATTAAATAAAATCAAGCATTTTCATCCTTTGTGAAACAAATCAATAATTCAAATATATCATATATTGTCTATCATTGTGTGGCAAAAAAAATGATTTGATCAAATCGTGTATTGTCCACCTACCTTTGTGCAAAAAAAAAGTTCATCTAAGTCAAATCATGTATTTTCTACCCTTGTGTGGTAAAAAAAAAAAAAGAAAGAAAAGAAAAGAAATTAAATTCAATTTGAATTTAATTTTGTATCCTTGTGTGACAACCAAAATTGATATAAAAAAAATCATGTATTTCTTACCCATGTATGACAAACAATAATCAATTTCATTCATGTATTTCTTCTACTCGTGTGTAACAAAGATCAGTTAAAATTCAATAATGTATTTTCTGCCTTCATGTGCCAAAAATCAAATTCGATGCTTATATTCTCCCCTTGTGTGACAAGAATTAACCAACATAAGACAAGTTTTCTATACCCTTGTGTTACACACACACACACACACACACACCAAAATAAAAATTTCAAAAATGCTTCATAATTCCCACTCACACTTGATAAACCGCTCAGGCTGATGTTGTCATGGTTTTGACCAATCATCAATGAGAATTGTATTTGTATTTGTATTTCTTTTTATCACAACAGATTTCTCTCTGTGAAATTCGGGGCTGCTCTCCCCAGGGAGAGCGCGTCGCCATACTACAGCGCCACCCTTTTTTTTTTCTTTTTTTTTTTTTTCCTGTGTGCAGTTTTATTTGTTTTTCCTATCAAAGTGGATTTTTCTACAGAATTTTGCCAGGAACAACCCTTTTGTTGCCGTGGGTTCTTTTACGTGCGCTATGTGCATGCTGCACACGGGACCTCGGTTTATCGTCTCATCCGAATGACTAGCGTCCAGACCACCACTCAAGGTCTAGTGGAGGGGGAGAAAATTTCGGGGGCTGTGCCGTGATTCGAACCAGCGCGCTCAGATTCTCTCGCTTCCTAGGCGGACGCGTTACCTCTAGACCATCACTCCACACTGTCGTTGCTTTGTTACGGAAGTACAGGTTACTGACACTTGAAGCGCCAACTTGTAAGGAAACACAGCCCCTGACCTTTGGCACTGAGGTCAAAGGTAGTAGCAGCTTCAGTTTCGAGGGGGCGTCAGAGCATACTGGGTGATCCATATGCGCTGCAGCACATCTACTGCTAAATAGGGGGGTGGGGAAGGAGGGGTGGAGTTAAAAGAAAAGTGGGCACATGTCTAACCTTAAGAATAGGCTTTATGAGTCTATCAATTGCTGTAGGAATGAAAGGAGGTGATGGGAAACGTGTACGATAATCAGGTTTTGGTCACACACACGTATACAATAATCAGGTTTTGGTCACACACACGTATACAATAATCAGGTTTGGGTCACACACACGTATACAATAATCAGGTTTTGGTCACACACACACACACGTATACAATAATCAGGTTTGGGTCACACACACGTATACAATAATCAGGTTTGGGCCACACACACGTATACAATAATCAGGTTTTGGTCACACACACACATATACAATAATCAGGTTTTGGTCACACACACGTATTCTCATACAGACATGTAACATTTCACGTGTATGGCCATTCTGTTTACTTACCTCGCCATGTAGGAAGCCACACTCTACGTTTTCGGGGGTGCGCATGCTGGGTGTGTTCTTGTTTCCGTAACCCTCCGAACACTGACATGGATTACAGGATCTTTAACGTGCGTATTCATTCTTCTGCGTGCGTAACACACTATAGGGGGTTCAGGCACTAGCAGGTCTACACACATGTTGACCTGGGAGATCGAAAACAAAGTCTCCACCCTTTACCCACCAGGCGCCGTCACCGAGATTCGAACCTGGGGGACCCACGGATTGAAAGTCCAACACTTTACAGTTTAATTCAGTTCAGTTACTGAAGGAGGCGTCAC
>NC_134893.1:69036173-69038673 GCF_041734735.1 Babylonia areolata | reverse complement strand
TCAGGTATTCAGTGGCAGGTGTGGTGTAGCGTATATGGATTTGTCCGAACGCAGTGACGCCTCCTTGAGCTACTGAAACTGAAACTCAGTGTTTTTAACAATCCAGTCCACAACAGTCCAGACATAAAGACACGTCACATTGTCTTGACCAAAGAATAAAAACAAACAAAACGTGACCCAAAAAAAAGCCATTTGGTTAAGTCTTGTATCTCAACTGTTTTGATTTTTTTTAACATGTTAAAAACAAAAACAAAAGAATAACAAAAAGCCAGTTGTTTTTTCGTTGTCTTCAGCTGCGCAGATGTTCATTGTTTAAAAACGAAACAAGAAAAGTCGATTGATTGATTAGTTTCGCAGTTAGCTGCATGAACGTTGACTGGAAACTAAACGTTGATTTTTTTTTTATTAAAGAAAAAAAAAAGAAAACGAAACAAGAAAAGCCGATTGATTGATTAGTTTCGCAGTCAAATGCATGAACGTTGACTGGAAACTAAATGTTGATTTATGGGTTTTTTTAAAGGAAACAAGAAAATCCGATTGATTAATTGATTACTTTCCCAGTCATATGCATGAACGTTGATTGGAAACTAAATGTTGAACATAAAAATATACGAAACAAGAAAAGCCGACTGACTGATTAGTTTCGCAGTTAGCTGCATGAACGTTGATTGGAAACGAACCAGCTTTGACCAACATCACAGATATTTGGAACAACACGTGTTTTGTTGTTGTTGTTGTTTTCTTCTTTTTTTGGGGGTGGGGGGGAGGGGTGGGGGTGGGTTGGGGAGTGGGTTATTTTTTTCCTTTATTTGTTGTTGTTGTTGTTGTTGTTGTTGTTGTTATTGCTGTCACAGCCGGGTGATCTGGTCACGGTCGTTCACTCTGACACCCCTACACAACCGGAACGAGACGCTTTTCTCTTCGTCCTCCCCCTCCTCCTCCTCCTCCTCCTTCTGCTTCTTCTTCTTCCGTTCCTTCTTATCATCTCTTTCTACGATGGTTTTCGTTTTCTTTACTCCTCTAAGTTTGCCCTCCACTTCTTCTTCTTTAGCTGTCTTTCCTCCCTCCTTCCCCTTCCGCTCCTCCTCCTCCTCTTCTTCTTCTTCTCCCTTCACCTGAATGATGATCTCAGAGTCGGAGACTTGGTAGGAGTCAGCGTCCATGTTCTTCTTCTTCTTCTTCTCCTCCTCCTCCTTTTTCTTCTTCTTCTTCTTGTTCTGTGTCACTTGTTCTTCTCCCTCAACCTCACCGATGACTTCAAAGTCTGAGACTTGGTAAGAGTCACCATCCGTGTTCTTCTCCTCCTCTTCCTCCTCCTCCTCCTCCTCCATCTTTTCCTCCTCTTCTTCGTCGTCCTTGTACTTCCCTTCATCCTCTTCCTCTTCCTCCTCCTCTTTCTTTTCCTCCTCTTCCTCACCCTCCTCTAGGAGCTTGGCAGCGGCTGTGGCCTCCACGCAGACAATGTCTGCAAGCAGCTTCATGCGCATCTCGATGAGGATGGTGGAGTTGGACCTCATGCGGCACACAGGTGGGGGTTCGGCCTCGCTGTCACTGTCACTGCTGCTGCTGCTGCTCTCGCCAGAGTTGGGTGTGGGTGATGGGGGGATGTTCAGAGCCTCCTTCCTCCCTTCCTCCTCCTCCTCCTCCTCCTCCTGCTCCTGCTTTGTGTGGCTGACCAGAAAGGTGGTGGTGGTGGTGGTGGCACTGTGTCGTGGTTTTTCGTTCTCTCCCTTCGTACTCCAACTGTGGTTCGCTAATGAGGTGGTGGTGGTGGTGGTGGTGGCGGTGCTGTGTTGTGGCTTCTTCTTCTCCTCCTCCTCCTTCTCCTCCTTCTCCTTCTCCTCCTTCTTCTCAATGACCACCACCTTTCTATCAGGGATGTCTGCGCAGACATCCGTCACGGTAATCCTCACGCCAGAACCGTCGCTTTTAGAGCCCATCTCCTCGCCAGCGACTTCAGCATGGGACGTAGAAGAAAAAGGAGGAGAAGGAGAAGAAGCTGATGATTGAAATGCCACCCTGACCAAACCATTATTCTCGGAGGAGGACCCAGAAACACGTAGCCTCCCCCCACCCGGGACGGCGAGGGTGTCAGGGCTGTGGGGTGGCCAGGTACCCGGGCTGCCTCCTGGAGCCTGAGGGTTCCGGGGTTGCCGGGGTTGTCGGGCTGCCCAGCTCGCTGTAGCGGTCCCAGTCGCTGGAGGTGGAGCTGCGGACACTGCCTCTGGAGAATCCCACTGGACTGAGTAGTCCTCCTAGGATCACATGGGGAGATAGGGATCGGTGTGTGGTCCGATTGTGCTGTGCTGTGCTGTGCTGTGCTGTGCTGTACAGTGCTGTGCTGTGTTCCACTGTGCTGTGCTGTGCTGTGCTGTGCTGTGCTGTGCTGTGCTGTGCTGTGTTCCACTGTGCTGTGCTGTGCTGTGCTGTGCTGTGTTCCACTGTGCTGTGCTGTGCTGTGTTCCACTGTGCTGTGCTGTGCTGTGTTCCACTGTGCTGT
>NC_134893.1:68998673-69016173 GCF_041734735.1 Babylonia areolata | reverse complement strand
GTTGTTTGTTTTTGTTTTTTGTTTTTTTTGTTGTTTTTTTTGGGGGGGGTTGTATACATTGTTGTGCAGTGCTTTATTGCCTTAATGTGCGCGCATGTATATGTGTGTTTGGGGGGTGGGGGAGGGATGGGGAGGGCGTGGGGGGGCGTGGGGGAGAGGGGGTTGTTTTTGTCTATCATCAGCTACTGTGAGTTCTTATCTGACTTGGTTTCAGTGTAATTTTATGGTGCAGTTTGTTCATTGTTATGTTGGTGCCTACAACGAGCCTGTACGTGATTGCACACGTTAATTTCCATGTGGATTAATAAAGTGTTTTTGAATCTGAACTTGATTTTGAATGTACAGGGGCCTCGAACCCTGATCACTGGTGAACACTGGATCATAAGTCCAACGACTAACGGATTCTGTCACGTAGACTTAATCCAGTTAACTGCTTGTGTACGAACAAAATGGCAGCTCATTTTCTAAACGACACAACATCACACATCGTTCAGGTATTTCCTGTTCCATACATCACCATTCCCTTCATTATCATTTATTTAACTCGTTATTCCAAAACGGATGATTGTTCAGTATCAGTATCAGTATCAGTATCGATTGTTCCACATTTGTAACTCAACCATATCGAGTTATATGTGCCACAATTAATACATCTGTTGTATAAACTCATACAAAAGACAAATACTCATACCTTCGTTATTATCTATCGTTCCGCATACACAAAAATAGGGATCATAATTCATCATTCATGTGTGACCTTTTTTTTCAAACAACAATACAAACAAGCAAAATGTTATCGATAAGATATAATAATAGAATCTTGACATACACACACACACACACACTAAAACTGCATTTGATCATTCACACTTTTTTTTCTTTTATCAAAAATGTGTGATTCAAAAATACCCAGCTTTGATTTTATATCAAAGAACATTCAAGTTATCAAAGATAATAAAATAAAATAAATAAAAATAATAAAAATAAAAATAGCGAACAGTTCGAATCAATGAAAAGAATTATGAGTTATAAACATGTCAGTGTGCGATGCTACGGTAAACAGACACAGGTCTGCATAATTATATGTTGACCTGGGAGATGGTTAAAATCTTCACCCTGAACCCATCCACTGTCAGCTGAACGTGACAACTATTGTCCTCCCATACTGAAGGAGGAGATCAGAAACGCAATACGAAGCTTGAAATGAAAAGAATTATGAGTTATAAACATGTCAGTGTGCGACGCTACGGTAAACAGACACAGGTGTTGGCCCTTTCAGGTCCTAGCTGCTGCCGGCGGCTGCTGACAGAGACAGATGGAGAAGGAAGGTTGCGTCTGCGGTCCTCAGGCTTCCCCCAACGACTACTTAGTTATGGGCCTGAGGTGAGGTGAGGTGAGGAACGAATCACCATGCAGGCCCCACCTTCTTCTTCTGCGTTCACTCGTATGCACACGAGTGGGCTTTTACGTGTATGACCGTTTTTACCCCGCCATGTAGGCAGCCATACTCCGTTTTCGGGGGTGTGCATGATGGGTATGTTCTTGTTTCCATAACCCACCGAACGCTGACATGGATTACAGGATCTTTAACGTGCGTATTTGATCTTCTGCTTGCATATACACACGAAGGGGGTTCAGGCACTAGCAGGTCTGCACATATGTTGACCTGGGAGAGAGGAAAAATCTCCACCCTTTACCCACCAGGCGCCGTCACCGTGATTCGAACCTGGGACCCTCAGATTGACAGTCCAACGCTTTAACCACTCGGCTGTTGCGCCCGTCGCAGGCCCCACCGATGCGGGGGATCGAACAGAAAATCCTCGCATGTTAAGTTACATGTTCTAACCACTCGGCTGTTTTGCGCCTGTCAGGATAGACAACTCTAACTCCCCTCTTCCCCCCCCCCCTACTCCTCCCCAAACCCTTTCAGGTCTCCTTCCGCTGGAGAGTTCTGCGGCCATCTTGAATCTTGCGCATGCGCATCTAACTTTTACTCGAAATTCGAGCAATGTCAAAGGCGATCGGCGTTAGACAAAAGCAGCAAACATGTGCTATCCTCCATTTTTTCAGTTGACAGCCTCCATTGCTACAACCAAACTCTGGTCAATGAAGTGCCGTCGTATGTACACACAAAAAGGAGCAAAAAATAATATTAAAAAAAGAAAAAAAAGGAACACACACACACACACAAAAAAAAAAAACCCCTGCTGTTTCGCACGTTCTGCCTCTCTCGATCGCCTTTGTTGCTCGAAACTTCTGAGAGCCAATCAACTTAGAGAGCACAGATCATGTGACGCGCCCATCCATAAGTCATGTAAGCACGGAAATTAACTATCCAGCGGTCTATTCTCAGCAGGACTGTGTCCTAGTGCACATTCTATCACAATCTGTGAAGAGCTGTGAACTTGTGGGAAAATATGTTTCGTTCTATTTAATTTAATTTCATTTCATTTGTATACAAAACTTTGCTGAGATAAAAATGATATAATTATGATGTTGCTAAAGTGGTTTGGAACAGACGTGACTGTACAATTAAGATGCTTTCATAGCTTGGTTACATTTCTGGAATCAACAATTGTGGTGTTAGTCTGGTGCCCAATATAATGGAACAGACGTGACTGTACAATTAAGACGCTTTCATAGCTTGGTTACATTTCTGGAATCAACAATTGTGGTGTTAGTCTGGTGCCCAATATAACCCCCCGCCCCAAACAAAAGGGCACAAGAAATGATTGTTTTTCAAAGCTCTCTGACGCTCACACATGATGACGATGAAGCACGCACTTTGTGTGAATAAAAGACCCTATACATGGCAACAACAGAGTTTTCCCTGAAAAACGTATACAACACAAAGGCAGGCAAACAGACGGAGACTACAATATCATAGAAAAACAATACAACACAACAACAACAAAACAAAAAAAACCATAATAAAGACAGCATGATGCAATGCAACACAATACAACACAATATAATTTCAAACAATCATTTTAAACATACAAAATCATACAGAAACAATACAACACACACACACACACAAATAAAATAAAATAAACACACTGCATGATGCAATGCAACACAATATAATTTCAAACATTCATTTCAAACATACAAAATCATACAGAAACAACACAACACACACACACAAACAAAAACAAAAAAAACAAACAAAAAAAAAACACACCAACAACACAGCACCATGCAATGCAACACAACACAAACACGATATAATTCTAAACAATCGTTTCAAACATTACAACAATAATATAGTGCAGTTCAACATTATCATGACAGGTGGCACCACATTATTACAATGAGGAAACCAACCCCAAAGTTCACACTGAGAAATGGAATAGGACAAGATTAAGATACAATTTTTTTTGTTTTAAAAAAGGGATGGACGGGGAAGGAGGGGGATTGGGGGGGCGGGGGGGGGGGGGGAGTGTTACAAGTTGTCAAAGATCCCATACTGCCTTTTGCAGCCACTGGGTCAGTGAATTAATGTTCACTCTTCTTCTTCTTCTTCTGCTTCATTCATGGGCTGCAAATCCCACATTCACTCGTATGTACATGAGTGGGCTTTTACGTGTGTATGACCGTTTTTACCCCGCCATGTAGGCAGCCATACTCCCGTTTTCTGGGATGTGCATGCTGGGTATGTCCTTGTTTCCATAACACACTGAACGCTGACATGAATTACATGGATCTTTAACGTGCGTATTTGATCTTCTGCTTGTGTATACACACAAAAGGGGTTCAGGCACAATTAAGCAGGTCTGCATACACGTTGACCTGGGAGAACTGGAAAAAAAATCTCCACCCTTTACCCACCTGGCGCCGTTACCGAGATTCAAACCTGGGACCAGCAGATTTATAGTCCGAAGCTTAAACCACTCGGCTATTGTGCTTGTCAAAAAAAAAAAAAAAAAAAAAAAAAGGGGTGGGGTGTGGTGGGGGAGGGGAGGTTACAAGTCGTTGACAATCCCAACAGCTTTTTATTACAGCGAATGGGGCAGTGAATTCATGTTAACTGTGACCAGGGTGGGATTCAGCGAATTGATGTTAGCTGTGACCAGGGTGGGATTCAGTGAATTGATGTTAGCTGTGACCAGGGTGGGATTCAGTGAATTGATGTTAGCTGTGACCAGGGTGGGATTCAGTGAATTGATGTTAGCTGTGACCAGGGTGGGATTCAGTGAATTGATGTTAGCTGTGACCAGGGTGGGGTTTGTGAATTGATGTTAGCTGTGATCAGGGTGGGATTCAGTGAATTGATGTTAGCTGTGACCAGGGTGGGGTTTGTGAATTGATGTTAGCTGTGACCAGGGTGGGATTTGTGAATTGATGTTAGCTGTGACCAGGGTGGGATTCAGTGAATTGATGTTAGCTGAGACCAGGGTGGGATTCAGCGAACTGATGTTAGCTGTGACATGGGTGTGCCTTAGCGTATATGGATTTGTCCACACGCAGTGACGCCTCCTTGGGAAACTGAAACTGAAACTGAAGCTGAAACATCTTCAGCATGGAAACACACTGGGAGGAGGTTCAGGCACCAGCAGGTCTGCTGACCCTGGAGACTGGAGAAATCTCTACCCTTAAACCACCAGGTGCTGCGACCTGGGTTCAAACCCATGCCCTTCAGACTGAAAGTCTGATACTTTAACCACTCTGCTGTTGCCTGCCTTCGTAGTTGCATTTGTTGTGAATGAGAGAACCATGATGTGTAGAGAATGGACAACGCACATGATGATGATAAAAATTATGTTGAAATTCCAAATGTATAAATGTTGTTGGGTTTTTTTTTTTATTATTATTATTATTTTGTTGGGGTTTTTTATGTGTGTGTGTGTGATTTGAACATTTATTACATTACCTATCATAACTATAACAGTATGTGCAAACATCCTAATATAGTCATTAAACTCACACAAATAAACACCCACATCCACACCCACCTACCCCAAAACACACACACACACACACACACACACACACACACACATATATATATATATATATATATATATATACACACACACACAAACTTAAGCTTATTTGCCATGCTCATGAACACATGTACAAACATATTTGTTGAATACACACCCATCATATGCATATGTACACATAGTGCAGATTCTAAAAAAAAACAACAAAAAAAAAAAAACAATGGAAACACACAACCATCAAATAACAAAGACCTCTGAGTTTTAGCATAGTAATACACAGAGATGGCACAAAGAAGATTCTCTTTCTGGGAAACAAAATAAATGTCATTTGGATCATTATTTCACCCAATTGTGCAACACTAGCAATCTGATTTCTCATAATACTTGCATTCATACCCAGCTGAAAGTTGTGTGGTCATGTGCAAAACATTTGTTGCTAAGAACACATTCTATAAAGATCACATACACAGGTAGAGAAACCCATCAGAATTATTCAGTGCGAACAATTATACATCTCAAAAAATATGTTTCATTTATCATAGATAAGAAATATTGCACATTTCCAACGCATTTCAAGATCATCCAGTGCATATGCGTGCAAAATATATACAAGCACAAGTACACACACCCACAATCTGATTAATCTAAACCACATTTTATGTTTGGTTTTTTTTTGTTTGTTTGTTTGTTAGCCTTTGTTTTCTTCTTCTTCCTTTGTGGGTTGTAACTCCCATGTTCACTCGTATGTACATGAGTGGGCTTTTTAAGTGTACGACCGTTTTTCCCCCCGCCATGAAGGCAGCCATACTCCGCTTTTGAGGGTATCTTTTTGTTTTGTTGGGGTTTATTTCTGGAACCTTGTTGGGCCCCAAGAACCACTGCTGGCGACTGTTAAACGACAGAAGATGGCATGGTTTGGTCACGTCATAAGACATAACACCCTCTCCAAAACCATCCTGCAAGGGACTGTAGAGGGAGGGCGCAGACGGGGGCGGCAGAGAAAGAGCTGGTCCGACAACGTCAAGGAATGGACCAAAATGACGATGCCAGATCTCCTCACGACAGCTGCCAACAGAACGGCGTGGCGAGCTACGACATCTTCCTCATGTCCCCCCCCAACGACCCCAGCGGTCGAGGGAATGAGTGAGTGAGTGAGTGATTTTTGGACAAAAAGGAAGGAAGGAAGGAGAGGAGACACAGAATAAACACACGCCTGAGTCCCCGTTCAACATCAACATCAACAATTCCAAACATGTAAAAAAAAAATTTTAAATGTCAAAAACACATTTTCCGGAGAAATTTATAACCCCTGTCATAGAACACACACTGATCAATCAGATTGTCTCCACTTTTCAAGCAAACATCTCTATTCATCATGATTGAACCAATAAGACATGTAACATATGCTTAAAAGTTAATAAAAAAAAAGAAAAGAAAAAAAAAGAATAGGTCCCATGGCCTTTTATGCAGCCACCAGGGGCAGATAAAGGAGGAGTTTGTATTATACTCCATGTTTGGTGATACATATACTTACCATGTCACACTGATGCAAACTAGGCCTATCAGTTTGCTCTGCTTGGCCAAATTTCGCACGGCTAACAGTGAAAAGACGAGCCGTCTTGCCCGGTCCGCTCTCAGCCAATCAAACGCCTCTAAAAGCTATAAGCGCTGAATCATTCCTTTGGCCAAGGCTCTCCACGCCATCTTGTCAGGTTTACGCTCTGTCTCGTCTTACGCTTTTTTGGCAGTATGGTAGCATCTGGTCTCACGGCAGCTATTCATGTTTCACCATGTCTAAGGCTTGACATGGGAACTGTAAGGGCCCAGTTCTTCTCTTCCTCCTCTGCTTATAATTTTTCCCAGTATCAGTATCAGTATCAGTAGCTCAAGGAGGCGTCACTGCATTCGGTGACAAATCCATATACGCTACACCACATCTGCCAAGCAGATGCCTGACCAGCAGCATAACCCAACGCGCTTAGTCAGGCCTTGAGGAAAAAAATATATATATAAAAAAATTTTAAAAATTAAAAAAAATCAATCAATTATTTTTTTTTTAAATAAAAAAAATAATAAAATAAAATAAATAAAAATAAAAATAAAATAAATAAAGTAAAAAATAACAAAACAAATAAATAAATAAATGATATTAATAAAAAATAAATAAATAAATAAATTTAAAATAAAAAAATAAAATAATATATATATATATATATATATATAATTCCCAACAAACAGAAGTGAGCCAGGTTACCCATTCACAACTGGGAGGAGTGTGGAAAAAAAAAAAAAAAAAAAAAAAAACATGGAGCCAAGAGCCCACCGCCCTTCCCATGGAAACACAAACACCGATGCCGAGAACGGGGCCTCAAACCCTGATCACTGGTGAACACTGGATCAGAAGTCTGGTACCTGACCAATTCTGTCACTGTACTTCCAGTGATATGTTACAAAATTTTGAATAAAAAAAAAAGAAAAACAATACATACACACACACACACACACACACACACACACACACACAAATGGATTTCCTTAACCCTTTTACCACCAAGTTTCTGTGTGATAAAAAAAAATAATAATAATAACACATACGCACACAAATGGATTTCCTTAACTCATTCACTGCCAAGTTTCTGTGTGATTAAAAAATAATAATAATACATACGCACACAAATGGATTTCCTTAACTCATTCACTGCCAAGTTTCTGTGTGATAAAAAAAAAACCAAAAAAAAACCACACACACACAAATGGATTTCTTTAACCCTTTCACCACCAAGTTTCTGTGTGAAAAACACTCCCCACCGCCCAGTATATTAGATTCAACTGCTCTCAGTCACACAAACAGGTTTACGCTGAAAAAAAAAACAGTGGGCTTGTTCACTTCAAACTTGGTCAGGGGGCATATGTTGGACATTATTCTACTGCCAGGGAAACTGGCTGCAGCTGTTGAGCTTTGTTACAATGTGATAAATGGTCCTTTTAACCCCTTGATATTGACGAAAGTCACCTATGGCAGTGAACTGTGGTCGACTACAGTCGCCTATGGCAGCGAAAGAGTTAATTTCCTTCTCTTTCCACCAGTCCCCAAACGACATCCACATAACCCGAAAATGGAAACGCCACGCTTTTGTATAATGACACACACATACCAAAGGAATAAAAGGAAGTATAATCATATTCCATTACATATAAAGTATTGCACAAATCTGGAATTCAAAAACTTACCCCCTGAAAAAAAATCATAAATGCATGAAGGTGGGATAAAAAAAAAAAAAAAAGGAATTAAATGATACACAAGCACCATGACAGACAATAAATTGAACCAAAAATATAAAACAAAAAAAAATCAATCTAAAAAAAAAAAATTTAAATAAATAAAAAAAGCGACCAAATTCATTTTTGACACATACCGAGATGGCAAGTTCAAAACTACTGCAGATCAATACCTCCTCAGTTTCCTTGGTCCAGTCAGTGACAACATGCTTCAGACATAGCACGTGCATAAAAAAGTGACTGTCAGAAAAATGTGAACGAATGCACCACCATGGTAGGCTTGCAAAGAAAAGTACTATCACAGACTTCTTCAAGTTTGAGATATATATATATATATATATATATATAGCAAGAGTGTCCATCAAATGGTATACAATAATATGAATTGCTAACAACTGCATGATTTGTTTCTGCCACCCTGCTTGAATGTTTGGGTCAATGGTAATCGTTTAAATTTGTTTCGTCTTTCTTCAATGATTTTCTTTCTCATTTTAATGTGTGTGTGTGTGCATGTGTGTGTGCATGTGTGTGTGTGTGTGTGTGTGTGTGTGTGTGTGTGTGTGCATGTGTGTGTGCACGTGTATGTGTGTGTGTGTGTGTGTGTGTGTGTGCACGTGTGTGTGTGCCTGCATGTTTTTATTTATTCTTCATAATGTTTTTATTTGTTTCTCATTCTGGGAGGAAAGAGGGTTGGGAGGAGAGGAGAGGGCTGTTTTAGACTACATTAAAAAAAATGCTACTATTCAAATTCAAAGTAAAAAAAACAACAACAACACTAATTCAGTTTGGGAAAACAAAAAAAAATTATGAGTTTTATTGGTGTTTTTTTTTTTGTTTGTTTTTTTTTCAAAAAGGCTGACATTCTGATTCTCACTGATGTAGAAAATAGTTATTGTTTTCATTGCATATTGAACAAATCCTCCTTATCCTTTTCCCTCCAGACACAAATTTCGACTCTTAGTCATGACTTTCACCCATTAGAAAGGATCAAGCAGACGATCCAAAAGTCAAACCTTTTCTTCATCATTAATTAAAAAGGTTAAGGGTCAAAGGTCCCATAGCATGCTACGACCACCCAAGCAGTGAATTCACATCCGCTGTGTGTCTACGAAGTTCAACTTTCAGCGACAACTTTCACTGGTTAGTACTGATATCAAGCCGACGATCCACACGTCAACCTTTTCTTCATCATTAATTAAAAAGGTTAAAGGTCAAAGGTCCTATAGCATGCTACGACCACCCAAGCAGTGAATTCACATCCGCTGTGTGTCTACGAAGTTCAACTTTCAGCGACAACTTTCACTGGTTAGTACTGATATCAAGCCGACGATCCACACGTCAACCTTTTCTTCATCATTAATTAAAAAGGTTAAGGGTCAAAGGTCCCATAGCATGCTACGACCACCCAAGCAGTGAATTCACATCCGCTGTGTGTCTACGAAGTTCAACTTTCAGCGACAACTTTCACTGGTTAGTACTGATATCAAGCCGACGATCCACGCGTCAACCCTTTCTTCGTCGTTAAAAATGTCACAGGTCAAGAGTACCATAGCATCCTATGACCATTGAGGTAGCGAACTCACACCCGCTGTGTACTACAGCACAGCACTGAAAGACCCCCAGGGGCGACCCGCTCCTCTCCTGCCACTGTCTGAACCTTCCCCAACAGAATTCAGGTAACCCATTCACACCTGGACGGTAGAGTGAAAGAAAATCAGAGTACCGCGACTTTCCCAAAGACGCACGCAACACCGGATCATTGAGCCCTGATCGCTGGTGGAACACTGGGTCAGAAGTCTAATGCCTAACCAATTCTGTCATCACCAGCCTGCACTACACGCCAGGCCCTGACCTGGAACCCCCCCACACCCCCTCCAGGGGAGAAGGAAGAGAGGACGGCCCAAGAACAGCTGAAAGACGGGACACTGAAGCGGAGCTAAAAAGGCTAGGGTCCAGCCTGGAGGGATGCAGAAAGAACAGCCGAGTTGGGTGGATGGTCCATACTCCACACAGGAAGCCTTAGTGAATAAGAGAGTTAAGTCATCGTTATCGTTAACCCCGGCTGTCTGATAAAATCATGACCCCCACCCCCCCCATTCCGGTTTTCTCACCTGTCTCATCCTCCCCACCACCCCCCTCCTTCCCGAGTCACTGCCCCACACCCCCACCCCAACCCCCCAACACCCCCTATCCCACTCCCACACCACAAACCACTTCCTCCCAATAAAAAAAAAAATTTTTAAAGTAAAACAAGCCAAGCAAAATCAACAACAATAACAACATCAACAGAACACAATACAAAAGAAAACCAGACTGCACAAAAAGATTTGTAAAGTTCCGTATCAATAAACCCAAAGTGGTCAATGTATTTTACAAAAATTCAAATTCAGTCAACCTGCTCAGTTTCTACAGGTATGTGTTTGTGACCCTCAGGCTAAAGACCTGCATCAAAAGCAAAGCGGCAAACAAACGTCACAAAAAAATTCAGTTGGCCTGTTAAACCTGTATATGCAATGTGATCCTCTGGCTAAAATTCTGTATCAAAACCAAAGCAGTCAATGTTAACAAAAAATTCAGTTGGCCTGTTAAAGTTGAACATACAATGTGACCCTCTGGCTAAAATTTTGTATCAAAACCAAAGCCGTTAATGTCACCAAAAAAAAGACAATGAACTAGAACAAACAAATATAAAATGAACAAATGAATAAACACAATAAAAAAAATAGACAATGTGATAAAAAACCATTAATTGTCAAAAATGTGAGAGTGAGAGAGAAAGAGAGTGAGTGAGAGACAGAGATAGAGAGAGAGAGAGAGGAATAAGTGTGTGTGTGTGTGTGTGTGTATGTGTGTCTGTGTGTCTGTGTGTGTCTGTGTCTGTGTATGTTTGTGTGCATGTGCCACAGGCACGTGCAAGTGTCACATAAAATCTACGTTTGAGAAACATGCATACAAAACACACCACTGGCAAAAAAAAAAAACTTGCTCTTTCAGTTGCCAAAAGAGTACCTCAGTGAATCTGTGAAGTCCTGGAGTTTCTCTTGGTACGGCAGACAACCATTCTCCACAAGTCCCTGCTGACCGCATACAGGGGAGTCCAATTTTTCATGACAAATGATGAAAAAAAAACAAACTGTTGGCTAGGCTACAGTGAACAACATGGGCATGCACACACACACACACACACACACACACACACACATACACATGCATGCACGTACACACACACACGCACACACACACAAACACACATACAAACACACGTACACACACACACACATACAACACAACACACAATACAACAGATAAACAAAGACATCTCACTAAGACTTGGGATTATTTTCTTGGAACCTGCGCACACACGTGTTCTCGCTCTCTGAAACACACAACAGAAAACACTATGGTGATCACCCACAGCACAACACAAACACAGCGATAATCATTCAGAATAAACAGTCAACACATTACCCACACACTCGACATATTACAGACATTACACACTACAGACACACTATGTGCTCCAGACACTCCCCATTACCGACACAGCCACAACAGCAAAGTGAGAGCTGTATTATCAATGGTTTCTCTATTGCAACAGGAATTCAATCACAGCTTAGTCTTTTGTGAAGGATTAGGACTCTCAAACCAGGAGGCAAAATTGCACTGGCTCTTAGCGCAGCAGCCTCGGGGGGCTAGTTGGCCTTTGGGAACCACCCCCAATGCCGACTGTCCTGAAAACCCTCTTGGCCCATAGAGTGGGGATGCAACTTGGGCAAGACATTCTCCACTATAATTGGGACAGCAGTTACCTCCTCTGCTGCTCTGATGGTCACCATTGAACAAGACTGACTATCGTTCACATCGACACACATGACATGTAAAGGACGTGACGCAATATGTGTAGACTTGACATGCGATAAGACATAACCTTCAGACGTGACACATTACCAACAGACATGATACGTAACCGATGCAACACGTTACCTACAGACACAACACATTACAGACACGACACACAACAGACATGACACACTTTACAAACACAACACACTACTGACATGACACACTTTACAGACACAACACACTACAGACATGAAACACATTACGGACACAGCATATTTCCTGCAGATACAGCACACTACAGACAAGATACATTACAGACAATACATTTCATACAGACACAACATGTTACGGACATGACACGTTGCAGACACAACACATTACCTACAGACACAACACACTACAGACATGAAACACATTATGGACAAAGCATATTTCCTGCAGATACAGCACACTACAGACAAGATACATTACAGACAATACATTTCATACAGACACAACATGTTACGGACATGACACGTTGCAGACACAACACATTACCTACAGACACAACATACTGAAGACAAAACATTTTACAGACAACATATTCCGTACAGACACAACACATAAAATACATGACACATGTTACAGGCAAAAGCACATTGAAGTCACAACACATTACCTACAGACACAACATGTTATCTATAGACACAACACGTTAAAGGCAAAACACAATACAGCCGGAATATATTACCTACAGTCACAACACGTTACAGGCAAAACACATTCAGTCACAACACATTATGTACTGTCACAACACATTACCTACAAAACACAACACATTACAGACACGAGACATTACAGACACAACAAATTACCTATATACATGACACATTACCAACAGAAATGACACACTGCAGACATGACATGTTACAGGCATGACACGTTGCACACACACACACACACACACACTCTCACAAACACATTACCTACAGTCACAACACGTTATGGACATGACATGTCACCTAGACACAACACATTACAGACATGATGTGCTACAGACATGACACATTACAGACACAGACATGACACATTACAGACACAACACATTACAGACATGATGTGCTACATGTATGACATATCACAGACATAACACATTACAGAGAAAACACGCTACAGAGACAACAAACTGCAGACTCAGATGACATATTACAGACATGAAATATAACAGAGACGACACACAGCAGACACAGACATGATATGTTACAGACACAACACGTTACCTAAACACAACACATTACACACATGACACATTACCTACAGATATGACACATTAAAGACATAACATGTTACACACACACACACACACACACACAAACCCTACATGACACATCACAGACACCAACACATAAGACACACGACACGTTACCTACAGATACAACATATTAAAGATAGGACATGTTACACAGACCCCCCCCCCCCTCCCCTCCCACACGACACATTCCAGACACTAATACATAAGACACACGCCATATTACCTACAGATATGACATGTTACACACACACACACAAACCCTACATGACACATTACAGACACCAACACATTAGACACATGACACATTACCTACAGATACGACACGTTAAAGATATGACATGTTACTCACCCCCACACACCTCCACATGACACATTTCAGACATCAACACATTAGACACAAGATACACATTACCTACAGACACAACAAATCAAAGATATGACACGCTACCACCCCACGGCCCCCACGGCCCCTCCCCACATGACACATTAAAGACGCCAACACATTAGACACAAGACACGCGTCACCCACAGACATGACGCGTTTACCTGCAGACTACACTTTGAGCGTGGTTCGAACACCACTGCGGCCCGAGGAGTGGCGGGAAGAGGGCACAGCGTTGTCGGCCTCGGGGTGCAGCTTGAGTCCCGGAATGTTGAACACAGAGGCAACTGTGATGATAATAATAATAATGATAATGATAATAATAATGATAAAATGCAGGCTTATATAGCGCAGTAACCCCATCTCAGACGGGGGGGCTCACCACGCTTCACAATGAAATAATGTACAAAGTTTAAGACTAAAGTGACGTAAAATATGTACAAAGCCAACACAGTCTCACATCACATTGGCTAAAATATACACACTTAACTCACTCAGTACGACCAGTCCTCTCTTCTCCTCTACACAGACCCCTCGGATATCCAGTGGGTGTCTCAATGACCCAACCTTTAGCTTCCGTCGTCAGAATTGTGGTATTCTTTGTCAACATTCACCTCTTCAGTGTAAGAGCCTTCCGCTTGTAATATTTTGATTATGGTAACTGGGGTGAAACGCTGTTAACGTCGTCCTCTTTCGCCGTTCGTATGGAGAGAGTTAAGACTAAGTGACAACAACAACAACAACAACAAATGTAAATCAACACAAGCACCATCAGTCTCAAATCGATTACACAAGCACAAATCTGAGCAAAACAAAGAACATCACATTGACCAAAGTCAAAAATAAACACCAGGGAAAAAGGCATCACGGAAAACACACCAAAATCATCACAAATGGATACAAATCAACACAAAGATACAAATCACACAGCAATAAGATCACAGCAAGCATATGCAGATGGAAAAAAAAACAAAAACAAGAGAGACAAGGCCTTCAAGACTCACTTGTGATACACTTAAAATAAAATAAAAATCCAAGCTTTTTATGTATTGAGTATAATTTCAAAATGTAATGTTTAAGATGAGAAAGATCAGTTTGAAGCAAATTAAGTCCCCTAGCATTAATATACAGAGTAATTTCCCTTTTTTACTATCTGCATCAAAACGTTTGCAAAATAAATAAAACTTCCATGCTTAGCAAAAGAAGTTCCTGTTTGAACAAAAAATGATAATAATGACTGCTCTAGTTGTTGGGTCAGAATATCAGATCAAAGTGCCAAGTTTAGAGAATACAAAAAATATAAATATAACAGTAAATGCAGTTTGCATATAATTAGGCTTCTTTTTTTATTTTTTTTGTGCCCATCCCAGAGGTGCAATATTGTTTTAAACAAGATGACTAGAAAGAACTGAATTTTTCCTATTCTTATGCCTAATTTGGTGTCAACTGACAAAGTATTTGCAGAGAAAATGTCAATGTTAAAGTTTACCACGGACACACAGACACACGGACACACACACACACACACACACAGACAACCGAACACCAGGTTAAAACATAGACTCACTTTGTTTACACAAGTGAGTCAAAAAGGACACAGAGGCAACTGTAACACAGACAACAAAAAGATGTTTCAGTTTCTGTTTCAGTTTCAGACCTAGAATGTTGAACACAAGAGGCAACTGTAACACACACAACATAAAGATGTTTCAGTTTCTGTTTCAGTTTCAGACCTAGAATGTTGAACACAAGAGGCAACTGTAACACACACAACATAAACACATTTCTGTTTCTGTTTCTGTTTCAGACCCAGTATGTTGAACACAGACCGCAACTGTAATACACACGACATGCAACACGTTTCAGCTTCTGTTTCAGTTTCAGACCTAATAACCTTCCCCACACCTCACTGGTGGGTAAAGGGTGGAGAATTTTCCGATCTCCCATGTCAACATATGTGCAGACCTGCCAGTGCCTGAACCCCCTTCGTGTGTATACGCACGCAGAAGATCAAATATGCACGTTGAAGATCCTGTAATCCATGTCAGCGTTCGGTGGATTATGGAAACAAGAAAATACCCAGCATGCACACCCTTGAAAACGGAGTATGGCTGCCTACATGGTGGGGTAAATAAACAAAAACAGTCATACACGTAAAATGTTACATGTCTGTCTGAGTGTGTATGTGTGCGTGCCTGAAATATGATTGAACGGAAACAGGAAACAAATGATGAGCGCCCAGCGACAGCCATCAGTCAGCTCTACCCAGGTAGGCAGCCTGTTGTACAAATGACCCCATGTTTGTAAAGCGCTTAGAGCTTGGTCTCCGACCAAGGATAGGCGCTATATAAGCATCCATATCAATACAGACATACTCAATTCTGTTCTATTCTATTCTATTCTACTGTACCTGGTGGCAAATCATGAAGTTTGGCCGGCAGATCCATAAAGTAATCATGGTGTGAGGCTTCAGCTGATGAGATACGTTTGCACGGCTCCATCTGTTAACGATGATACCAACAGTATAATCATCATGAAATAGAAGTAGCAGTATCAGTAGCTCAAGGAGGTGTCACTGCATTCGGTCAAATCCATATATGCTACACCACATCTGCCAAGCAGATGCCTGACCAGCAGCGTAACCCAACGCGCTTAGTCAGGCCTTGAGAAAGAAAAAAAATTAAAAAAATAAAATGAAATAAAATAAATAAATGAATAAATAAATAAATAAATAAATAAATAAACAAAATAATAAATAAATAAATAAAATAAAATAAATAATAATAAAATAAAATAAAATAAATAAAGTAAAAAAATAACCAAAAAATAAATAAATAAATAAATGAATATAATAATAATAATAATAATAAAACAATGAAACAGAGAAACAAAAATCAAATCAAGATAATGAGATAATGATGATGATGAAGATAATGATGACTATGATGTTCATGATGAAGACCATGATCATGATGATAATAACAATAACATCTACAACAATTATTCGAGGCCCAATCAGCACATTTCTGGAACTAGAATGCTTGAGCAAACTGCTAGGTTAAAGGTCTCATGGATTTATGTGGCCACTGTGGCAGTAAATTCATATCCACTGTGTCTAGGGTTCAGCACAGAAAAACGGTGCCCCTTCCTCTCACTTCTTTAACTCACTCAGTACGGCCAGTCCTCTCTTCTCCTCTACACAGACCCCTCGGATGTCCAGTGAGTGTCTGAATGACCCAACCTTTAGCTTCCGTCGTCAGAATTGTGGTATTCTTTGTCAACATTCACGTCTTCAGTATAAGAGCCTTCCGCTTGCAATATTTTGATGGTGGTAATTGGGGTGAAACGCTGTTAACGTCGTCTCTGTTGCCGTTCGTATGGAAAGAGTTAAGGGAAGAAAACACTCAGTAAGTATCAATTATTATTATTATTGTTATTATTATTATCATTATTATTATAATTATTGTTGTTGTTGTTGTTATGATTATCATTATTGATGTTGTTGTTATTATTATTATATTCATCATCATCATTATTATTATCAATATCATTATTATTATTATCAATATCATCATCATCATCATTATTATTATTATTATCATTATTATTATCATTCTTATCATCATCATCATCATCATCATTAGTAGTAGTAGCAGTAGTAGTAGTAGTATCAATCATCATCATCATCATTATTATCATTATTATTATCATTATTATTAAATTATTATCATCATCATCATCATCATCATCATCATTATT
>NC_134893.1:68988673-68996173 GCF_041734735.1 Babylonia areolata | reverse complement strand
GCACCTAGCGGACGTAAAAGAACCCACGGCAACAAAAGGGTTGTTCCTGGCAAAATTCTGTAGAAAAGTCCACTTCGATAGGAAAAACAAATAAAACTGCACGCAGGAAAAAATACAAAAAAAATGGGTGGCGCTGTAGTGTAGCGACGTGCTCTCCCTGAGGAGAGCAGCCCGAATTTCACACAGAGAAATCTGTTGTGATAAAAAAAAATACAAATACAAAAACAAAAACAAATACAAATAATTTATTTCTATATGCGCTGTAATACAAGCATAAGCAAGCTCTAAGCGCTTTACAATCCAGTACCTAAAGTGAAACAAGAAAGCATACAAAAAGTAGTAGAAGTAGAAACATAACACAGAATCATTAACATTATAAAAACACAATCCATAAAACTCACAAAGTAACATACTATCAATACTACAACTGTTACACTCCAACACTCACACTAACACACACGCACAGACACACACATGATTAAACGGCTGAGATGACAGCTGTTTTCACTTAAAATACATGCATGTAAAAAGGAACATAATTGTAACCTGCATGCCACAGATTTTGTAAAAATTGTAAAATAAAATTTTGGATAGAAAAGGTAAAAGGGGTAAAAATCAGGTCATTCTCCCTTTCGAACCACACCACCACCATCCATCTACCCACCCCCATTCTCTCTACTCTCCTATCACACACACTCACATTGCCATGGGCCTGGGACAACAGCACTATTTGAGTTATGACAAGTTGTTTTTTTTAAAGAGATAAGTTTTAAGATTTGTTTTAAAGGCAGATAGATGAGTTGTTTGTCTGAGAGCAATAGGCAGAGAATTCCAAGTTGCTGGGTTGAAGATGGAAAATGACCTCTAGGCCATCACTCCTCATAACGGTCCATCACATACCAACTTGCCATAATAAGTTAAGATAGGAGGGTGGCAGAATGGTTAAGATGCTCATCAGCCAATACAGTGAGTCTGTGGGGGTGTGAGTTCAAATCCCGCTCTCGTCCTTTCTCTCAAGTTGTCATCGTTTTTTGTCTGTTTTTTTTTTTTTCTTTTTAATCAAATTTCATCAAATTATGCTCATTATCTAACACACACACACGCACACACACACACACACACACACACACACACACACACACAAACACACACATACATACTCCTCCTCCTTCTTCTTCTTTGTCTTCTCCTTACAAATCATCAGTGTTATTTTCCACCACTTCCAGAAAACTCACACAGCATCAGATCACGTCCATGTGCACACACCCTACCTTGAAGATTTTCTCCAGCTGGTCAAAGGAATCCTTCATGCCAGGGAACGTGGCCTGCCCAGAGACCATCTCTGTGAAGATACAGCCCACACCCCTGCAACACAAAGGCGCCGGCTTCAGTCTTTCTGCTGGTGCCGGTGTGGTCTGGTTTCCAAATGCAGTGTTTGATTGTGGAGGAGGAGGCTGTTTGCTTTTGTAGTTTGTGAAGCAGGGATGCATGCATTTGTGTGTGTGTGTGTGTGTGTGTGTGAGTTTTTGTTGCAGGGATGTGTCTTCCAGAAGGCACTGTTGTGGGTGGGTGGTTGTTCAATGGAGGTACCGTGAGTGAATGTACTCTGGCATGTGTTTCTTTTTGTGTGGGGTGGGGTGGGGTGGAGGGGGGTGGTGAGGAGTGGGGGTGCTTGGGGATATATATATATATTTTTTTTTTTTTTTCATACGTATATCTGTTGACAAAAAGGCTGGTGATGCAGAAAACATCTTCTCTTTCTCTCTCTCTCTCTCTCTTGCATGCACACGCTTTCTGTCACACACACAATCACACACATGCACGATCATGCAAGCACACACACACACACACACACACACAAATACACACCCACCCACACACCCAACACAAACACACCACACACACTTAGACACACACACACACACACACATGCTGACCCCCACCCCCACCCCCCCACCCCCTCCCCCACACACCCCAATCCCCACCCCAAAAACCTCCGCACACACACCTCTCCCACCAACTCAACCACGCCCTCTCACCCCCTAGCCCCCCCACCCCCCCACAACGCCCAACACCCCCCCAAGAAACTGACCACATGTCCAGGGACGTGGAGTACTGCGTCGACCCCAGCAGAATGTCCGGGGGTCTGTACCACAGTGTGACCACCTCGTGGGAGTACGTGTGGCTGGGGATGGACTTGGCTCGTGCCAACCCTGACCGCCGCAACACAGGTAAGGTAAGGTAAGGTAAGGTAAGGTAAGGTAAGATACCTTAGATAACATAAGAAAGGTAAGCTAGAGATAAAGGAAAGGTACGGTAAGGTAAGGTAAGTTAAGGTCAAGTCAGGTCAGGTCAGGTCAGGTAAGATACCTTAGATAAGATCAGAAAGGTAAGGTAAAGTAAGGTAAGGTAAGGTAAAGTAAGGTAAGGTACAAAACTGACTGCTGCAACACAGAGGGGTAAGGTAAGGTAAAGTAAGGTAAGGTAAGGTAAGGTAAGGTAAAGTAAGGTAAGACACAACCCTGACCACCACAACATAGAGAGACGAGGTAAGGTAAGGTAAGGTAAGGTAAGGTAAGGTAAGGTAAGGTAAGGTAAGGTAAGGTAAGACACAACCCTGACCACCACAACACAGAGAGATGAGGTAAGGTAAGGTAAGGTAAGACACAACCCTGACCACCACAACACAGAGAGATGAGGTAAGGTAAGGTAAGGTAAGGTAAGGTAAGGTAAGGTAAGGTAAGACACAACCCTGACCACCACAACATAGAGAGACGAGGTAAGGTATGGTAAGGTAAGGTAAGGTAAGGTAAGGTAAGACACAACCCTGACCACTACAACATTGAGAGACAAGGTAAGGTAAGGTAAGGTAAGGTAAGACACAACCCTGACCTCCACAACATAGAGAAACGAGGTAAGTTAAGGTAAGGTAAGGTAAGATGAAATAAGATAAAATAAGAATAACTTTATTATCTCATTGAGAGAAATTACATCAGGCGCGGCAAATCAAACATTTTTTTCTTTTTTTTTCTCTCTTTTTTCTGTCTACAAGCATATTCATTTCACTACCAAAGTTGAGTTTTCAGCACAAGCCTTTTGTGCTCTGGGTTCTTTTACATGCACAAAGTGCACACTGCACATGGGACCTCAATTTACTGTCTCGTCCAAAGGACTAGCACCTAGACCGCCACTCAAGGTCCAACAGAGGGGCAAGCAAAACTCCAGAGACTTGAACCTGTGGTCACTCTGCTGACTCCCTGGCACAGGAAGACACTACGAAAGAACAGATGGACAGGTCTACCAGCTACTCTGAGCCTTCCACTTGCAAGATTTTGATAATGGTAATTGGGGTGAAACGCAGTTAACGTCGACTCTTTCACCATTCGTATGGAGAGAGTTAAAGCCAAGCTGCAGAACAAGTAGAAGCAGCAGCATCCACGCTACAACAGAGCAGACCCGTACTACCTGCTGACTCGTCGAGAGCAGGTAGCACATTTTCAGGCTCAGGACAGGCCACAACCGCCTGAAACACCACCTATACACGAAACTCCGTATCGGTGACACAGAGCAGTGCCCCTGCAGAACAGGCAGCCAGACAACAAAACATCTGCGGAAGTCCTGCCCGCTCCACCAAGCGCTCCGAGAGAAAACCTGGCCCGACCCGATCCCAGCGGCCCGGAAGCTCTACGGAGGACTGGAGGACCTGCAACGTACTGCTGCCTTCATCAAGGAAGACGGGGGAATCCATCTGATAAATGACCAACAAGACAACAACGAACTTGTGGTCACTTGCTTCCAGGTCAAGAAGTTTACCACTAGCTGACAGCTCCGATACCTGCAAGCATGGGTTTGTGTGTGCGTGTGTGAGTTTGCCAGTGAACACAACAAAGTAAGCTTACTGTTGGGCCAACAGCAAAGTGAGAGTTGTACATCAACGGTTTCTCCACTGCAATGGGATATTGTCTACAGCTGAGTCTTTTGTGAAGGGCTCTGACTCTCAAACTAGGAGGAAAAATTGCACTGCTTCTGAGTGCTGCAGCCTTGTGGGCTAGGTGGTCTTTGGGGAACCATCCCAACGCTGACTGTCCTAAAACCCTCTTGGCCTAGAGAGTGGGGGATTAACTTGGGCAAGACACTCTCCACTATAATCAAATTCTGACCCAGACAGTCAAGACAACAGATGCCTCTTCTGCTGTTCTGGTGGTCATAGCGGACACGACTGATTGTCATACATACATACATACATACATACATACAACCAACATAATCATCTTGTGACAGGCAGACAACACACAGTGTTGAGCAACTCACCAAAGTCAGCCAGTTTCAGTTCTCCAATTTCACTGATCAACAGATTCTGCGGCTTCAGATCTCTGCACACACATATGAGGGTATAAACACACACACACACACACACACACACACACACACACACACACACACACACACACATCAACCACAATGGTAAGAAAACAATAATCCATCTTTATGTGTGTGTGTGTGTGTGCGTGTGCGAGTGTGTCTACCTGTGTGTGTATGTATGTGTGTGTGTGTGTGTGTGTCTGTGTGTGTGTGTGTGTTCGTCAGTTCAATATCTATTTACATGGTGTGAATTTACATCCTTTCCACCCCCCCACAAAAAATCCATATGCAGAGCAGTGAAAACTAAAACAATGTAAGCTGCAAACTAGCTAAGGTGTGTGTGTGTGTGTGTGTGCGTGTGTGTGTGTGTGTGTGTGTGTGTGTGTGTGTGTGTGTGCGCGAGTGTGCGCGCATATGTTAACTGCAGTCATCTTTACCTGTGCAATATTCTTCTGACGTGGCAGTAGCCCAAACCCCGTAACAATTGGAACAGAAACAACTGTAAAGAGAAATGAAATAACCTCTTAATCAAAACAGGTAAATATCAATAATGAGGAAACTCACCATGAAAAAAAAACAACCAGTTAATTGCACAGACTTCCTCTCTCTCTCTCACACACACACACACACATGCACACACACAATCATAAATGCAAACACACACACACAAGCCACAGACATTTTTGAAGCCCAAAGTTCTGAGCCTCTAATATGAGTTGCCTCCCTTCAACTTCTGAACAAATCCAAAACGACTTGGTTAATGGTTAAGTTTTGTTAAAAATGCTCAAGAAATGTGTCCAGTCTATTAATGTAAATGGGGGGGAAATACACATATAAAATCTGCACAATATAATAACACATTGCAGACTATGAATCAAAAAAGAAAAAAGATCATTTTGATATTGTTCATCAAAATCCAGGTCAATGTACAGAGAGAGAGAGAGAGAGAGAGAGAGAGAATACGAATACGAATACAAAATTGTTTATTCAGATTTAGGCCTAAGCCCCTTACTGAAGGGGTAAGTCACAATTATATCAATCACACAAACACTTTTCAAAAACACATTGCTTAACATTTACACTTCCGATGCTTGTTATATTTGACGAGAAAGAGAGAGAGAAAGAAGAAACTGAAACTGAAACTGAAAAATGTTTTACAGTCCTATTGGCATGGGACACATCAGAATAATCCTTTAACATAAAAACAAACAAAACAGCACAGACAGAGAGAGAGAGATTGGTGGATAAAAACGAATTAAGCAAATAAGGAAACACATTAAAATATGATAAATATGACAGATAAGTAGAAGGCATAAGATGGAAATAAAACAAGAATAAAAATGAACCACATTAAGGGAACATAAGCATACCCACACAAGCAGGATAATGTGCATGCACACACACACACACACACACACACACACACACACAAACTGTTCATTAAACTTCACACACACACACACACACACACACACACAAAATGTTCAGTAAAGTTTACACACACACACACAGCACATGACACACAAAAGCCAATACAGGACCTACCTTAACATTGAAAGGATGGAGACCGCCAGGGTGCCTTTCTAAATACTGACTTAAATCTGTGTGCTGGAACAGAAATAAACATTGATTTAATTATCACTGCTTGAATGGGTGTTGTGTAAAATATCAAATAAATTCAAACCCTAGATTGATATACTAGTATACTTGTCAGTGAAGGGCTGCCACCACAGTGAGATAAGACAAGAGCTTACAGGTCAGGATGTCAGTGAAGGGCTGTCATCTCACTGAGATAAGATAAGAGCTTACAAGTCAGGATGTCAGTGAAGGGCTATTATCTCACTGAGATAAGACAGCTTACAGGTCAGGATGTCAGTGAAGGGCTATTATCTCACTGAGATAAGACAGATTACAGGTCAGGATGTCAGTGGAGGGCTCTCATCTCACTAAGACAGCTTACAGGTCAGGATGTCAGTGGAGGGTTGTCACCTCACTGAGATAAGACAGCTTACAGGTCAGGATGTCAGTGAAGGGCTATTATCTCACTGAGATAAGACAGATTACAGGTCAGGATGTCAGTGGAGGGCTCTCATCTCACTAAGACAGCTTACAGGTCAGGATGTCAGTGGAGGGCTCTCATCTCACTAAGACAGCTTACAGGTCAGGATGTCAGTGGAGGGCTGTCATCTCACTGAGATAAGTACAGGTCAGGATGTCAGTGGAGGGTTGTCACCTCACTGAGATAAGACAGCTTACAGGTCAGGATGTCAGTGGAAGGCTATTATCTCACTGAGATAAGACAGACACTTACAGGTCAGGATGTCAGTGAAGGGCTGTCATCTCACTGAGGTAAGACAAGAGCTTACAGGTCAGGATGTCAGTGAAGGGCTGTCATCTCACTGAGATAAGACAAGAGCTTTCAGGTCAGGTTGTCAGTGAAGGGCTGTCACCCACACTCATCATACCCCCCATTCATTCCAACCCCTACCACCACCATCCCACAAACAAACACCACCACCGCCACCACCACCCATCTCTCTCCCCCCACACCCCCCACACACCATCCATGACCCCGACCGATACCCACCACGTATTCAAAGACAAACGTGAGGGTCTCCTTGGTGTGGATGATGTCATGCAGCGTGACGATGTTGGCGTGACGGAGACCCTTCAACAGGGAGGCTGCAAACAGTCACAAAACATTTTCCACTTTCACTTTCACTTTCTCATGGAGGAGGAGTCGCCGCACTCCAACAAACACACACACAAACCCTACGCCACATCTCATCGGCACCCCCTGAAAACGGAATATGGCTGCCTATACGGGGCCAACAGCAACGTGAGAGCTGTATGATCTAATGGTTTCTCCATTACATGTGGGAAGTCACCGACAGCTCAGTCTTTTGCGAAGGACTAAGGCATTCAAACTGGGGAGGCAAGATTGCACTGGCTCTGAGTGCTGCAACCTTGGGGGGGGGGCTAGTTGGCCTTTGGGGAACCATCCCCAACGCCGACTGTCCTGAAAACCCTCTTGGCACAGAGAGTGGGGATTAACTTGGGGCAAGACACTCTCCACTTTAATTTTTTTTTAAATCAAAAAAAAATCTAGTCCTGATAGTTGGGACAGCAGTTGTCTCC
>NC_134893.1:68976173-68983673 GCF_041734735.1 Babylonia areolata | reverse complement strand
GGTTTCATAGAAGCAACAAACTTAACTCCCTCTACCCCACAGATACATGCCTGCTACACAACTCCCCTTGACCAGCACTACGTGAGACCACTGCAGTTAAAAAAATTAAAAAAAGTACAGCTGTTCACCAAAAACAGCAAAAAAATCACATGGAGAATTGTTGATTTAACTCTTTCCATATGAACGGCGAAAGAGACGACGTTAACAGCGTTTCACCCCAATTACCATCATCAAAATATTGCAAGCGGAAGGCTCTTATACTGAATACGTGAATGTTGACAAAGAATACCACAATTCTGATGATGGAAACTAAAGGTTGGGTCATTCGGACACCCACTGGACATCCGAGGGGTCTGTGTAGAGGAGAAGAGAAGACTGGCCGTACTGAGTGAGTTAATCGTTCAAGCAAAGCTTCGCTTTCATGCTTCCAGAATCCACAAATGGCTCAGTTTAGAATGTGAACTGTACCAAGCAAGAATAGACAAAACTGGCATAGTGTACTGATTCGAGAATACTCCTACTTGGTCCACAGGGGAAGTAACCATGGTACGAGTTAACTCGTACCTGGAGTAGAATGAGTTAACCAGCGAGCAAAAAAAACAAAACAAAAAAAACAAAAAAAAAACCGGCAAGAAGACATGACGTGACCCACATACCCAAAGACCTGTGCACAACGGCGGAGGGGGCTTGCGGGAAACCATACTCCAGGCTATGAGGGGCTCCCCCACCTACTCCCAGCCCCGCCCCGCAGTCGGAATGATAGCTGGCACTGGCACTGGCGCTGGCGCTGGCACTGTCGGAGTGGTAGCTCTGAGTGACGCTATCGGAGCAAGTGCTGTGGGTCAGGCTGTCGGACTGGTAGCTCTGGGAGACGGAGCCGATGTCGGAGTGGAAGCTGTGGGTCAGGCTGTCCGAGTGGCAGCCATTGTACAGGTGCCGGCCGTTGCTGGCCGGAACAATGTCCGGCACCGAGAAGCACTTGTCCTCCGCCGACATGCCGCCACCGAACGCTTGGGGAGGGTTCTGCAGTCATACGTACGTACATACATACATACATCCAGGGTGAGTGAGTGATAGGATGAATGAACAAATGAAGCAACGTCCACAGAGTGATAAGTGAATGAATAAAGCAGCATCCTCGGAATGAGTGAGTGATGGCATAAATAAACGAATGAAACAACATCCATGGGGGAAATGAGTGATGAAATAAATTAATAAATAAAGCAATGAAGCAGCATCCATCACGTGAGTGAGTGACAGGATAAATGAACAAATGAAGCAACATCCATGGGGGTAGTGAGTGAAGAAATAAATGAACAAGTGAAGCAATATCCTAAGGAGATGAATGAGTGATGAAATAAATCAACAAACGAAGCAACAACCCTGAAGTGGAGAGGTGGATGAAACAGATGAACGAATGAAGCAACATCCCTGGGGGAGAGTGAGTGATGGGATAAATGAATGAATGAAACTCACCTTTTCCCTCAGCAATAAGTTCAGTTGTGGCAGGCCCACAACTACATGCATGTATATGAATGTGTATTGTGTGTACGTGTGTTTATGTAAGTATGTGCCTGCCTATGTGTGTGTATGTGTTAGGGTAGCTGTTAGATACACAGGTATGTTAAAATGTATGTATGCAGTGTGTGCGTGCGTGCGTGCGTGCATGCGCGTGTGTGTGTGTGTGTGTGTGTGTGTGTGTGTGGTCACATTTTGGTGTGTGTATGTAACATAGATATAATGTTTTATGTTATCAAAAGCGTTTTTGTAAAGCACCTAGAGCAGATTTCTGGATAGTGTGCTATATAAGTATCCATTATTATTATTATTATGAAAGAAGCAACATCCTCAGGAGTGAGTGAGAGATGAAATGAATGAATGAATGAAGCAAGGCGGAGAGAGAGAGTAATGAGGTAAATGAATAAATGAAGGAACACCCACAAAGGAAACTGAGTGATGAATGAATGATCGAAGCAGCGTCCACTGGGTGAGTGAGGGACAGGATAAATGAATGAATAAAGCAACATCCATGAGAATAAAGCAACATCTTCAGGGGATGAATGAGTGATGAAATAAATGAACGAATGGAACAACATTCATGAGGGAGAGTGAGTAACGAGGTAGATGAACGAATGAAGCAACGTCCATGAGGGGTAGAGAGTGATGAAATAAATGAACGAATAAAGCAACATCTTCAGGGGATGAATGAGTGATGCAATAAATCAACGAACGGAACAACATCCATGGGAGTGAGTGAGTGATGAAATAAATGAACGAATGGAACATCTTCAGGGGGAGTGAGTGATGAAATAAACGGACAAATGAAACAACATCCACAGGAGAAAACGAGTGATGACACTGATGAATGAATGAGCAACAGATAAATGAATAAAGGAAGCAACATCCATGGGAGTGAACGAGTGATGAAATGAATGAATGAATGAATGAATGAATGAAACAACATCCACATGGGATGAATGAGTGATGAAATAAATGAATGAATAAAGCTACATCCACAGGAGGAAATGAGCGGTAAATGAATGAATGAAGCCACATCCATGCAGGGAGAGACAGTGAGTGACAAAATAAAATCGATGAATGACACTACATCCACAGGAGTGAGTGTGTGATGAAATAAATGAACGAATCTAGCAACGTCCACAGAGTGGAACTGAGTGATAAATGAACGGATGAAGCAACAACATCCGCGGGGGAAATGAGTGATGAAATAAACGAACAAATGAAACAATGATGCAACACCCTGGAGGGGGGGTGGGGGTGGGGGGGGCGGGGGGAAGGAGAGAGAGAGATGAAATAAATGAAGAAAAAAACGAATGAAGCAACATCCACAGAGGGAAACTGAGTGAAAAATGAGCGAACAGACAACAGGTTCCCTCCTCCCACAAAAGTGAATTCACACAGCTCCCTGACTGGACTGCAGTATCTAAAGGGTTTCCATTGTCCTTCCCCCCCCCCTACCCTCCTCCCCCCCCCCCCACCCACCCCCACCCCCACACACCCCCTTGATTAATCTTTGCAAAAGTTATTTTTCAAATAATGGAAAAAGTTGTTTTGTTGTTATTAACTGCACCTGTTTCCGCCCCACCAATATTTATTTTGTGCAATTATCTATCTATCTATCTAACATATCTAACACATAGACAGATAGACAGACATATCTAACATATAGACAGATAGACATATATAGATAGATAAATATAGATAGATATGTATGTATGCATATATTATGTATATAACTGTGCCTGCACAGTGTGTGTGTGTGTGTGTGTGTGTGTGTGTGTGTGTGTGTGTGTGTGTGTGTGTGTGTGTGTGTGTGTGTGTGTGTGTCTGTCTGTGTGTGTGTGTGTGTGTGTGTGTGTGTGTGTGTGTGTGTGTGTGTGTGTGTAAATTTCCTCCAGCCTGCCCTTCCTCCAAACCCCCTAAAAAAAAAAAAAAAACCAAAAAACAGATCTTACAAAAATAAATAAATAAATAAATAATAGAAAAAGTTTTCAAACGTTCTACTCATCATCACCACAATGAAATAATTACACTCACCCCTGTCTTCTCCTCATCCCCCTCATGTATGGTATCCTCCTTGCTCAGTGCTGCAAAACAATCAATCAATCAATCAATCAACCAATCAATCAAATCACTGTTATGTCCTCATAAAAATACGAGAAAATCTGTCGTGTGGGTGACAGGACATACACACAAACGTGTGTGTGTGTGTGTGTGTGTGTGTGTGTGTGTGTGTGTGTGTGTGTGTGTGTGTGTCTGTGTGTGTGTGTGTGTGTGTGTGTGTGTCTGTGTGTGTTAACACTTGAATATACCAGTTCCTTCTCTTTCTCATATAAACTCTCCAACTTCCTCACTCACTCCCTCAGACAAACAGACAGAAAGACAGACAGACAGACAGACAGATAGACTGACAGACAGACGGAGAGACCACACAGCAACAGTGAAAAACAAACGCACAACAACAAACAAACAAACAAACAAAAACAAAATAAAATAAAATAAAATAAAAATAAAAAACACCTGATGCAGAAACATTCAGCTCCAGGTGAGTATTTTTTTTTGTTTGTTTGTTTGTTTGTTTTTGTCTGGCATTGTTTGTTTTTTGTTTGTTTGCGTATTTGCTTGTTTTATTTTGTTTTGTTTTGTTTTGTTTTCTTTCTTTCTTTGACCATTTGTCTGCTTGTTTATTAATGTCTTTCTTTGTTTGTTTGTTTGACTGTTTGCTTGCTTGTTTTGCTGGTTTTGTGGATTTGTTTGCTTGCTTTGTTTGCCTGTCATAGCCTTGGGGGGGTGGGGGGATGCATCCATCAATGGTTAGACAGGATGGAGACGCTGGCCGTTACAATGAACCTCTGTCTGTCTGTCTGTCTGTGCCTCATGCACCCTGCACCATTAGGACTGTGGCCACAGACAGCGCTTCAGGCAATGCATGGGTTACTGGATGAGTTGAGGGAGAAGAATGAGAAGGGAACAACAACAACAACAACAACAACAACAACAAGCACGTGCTGATGGGGGGAAAGAGAAGGTGAAGGGCATGGGGAGGAAAAAAAAAGAAGGTAAAACGAAGATGGTTATAATATATATGATGACAGAGAAAAGTAGGTGAAAGGGGAAGAGCAGGATGCAAGATGTTCTTATAATTGAAAAAATTTAAAGTGTAACGACATAAAATTATAATTTCTGCACTATTGTGCAATGGCTTACACATATGGGTATTTGCAATACTCTCTCTTCCACCGAGTCTTGTATAACAAGGGAAAACTTCGCGATAGGCTGCCCGCGAGCGAGGATCGCCACCCGCGCAGTGCTGTAGGTCAAGTGACCAACGTCCAGCCTACGTCGTCAAGTGACCAACGTCCAGCCTACGTCGTTGGGCGCGCGACCTCCCAGCAATCCAAAATCTCCTCCTCTTCTTCTTCCCGTGCCCTACTGACCCACCCACCCCACTTCCCCTTGTTACCAAACAAACCATCATCTTCTGACGTCAGCAAAGCGCTACAAGAGCTGGCCCCCAACACCCCTCTTTCGGCAGGGAGACGCTTTGTGACGTCAATTCCAAACGCTAACCATCCTCCCCCCCCACCCCCCACTACCCCCAACGCTGCTCTGCCGCCAACACCACCACAACCACTCTTCCTCCTCCTATCTCACTCTCTTCATCACCGAATGCTTAGCATTATCAACACTGTTTAGGTAAATTATTCTTGACGCTAAGCAAACTTAGCAGCTGCTAAGTTCGCTCACAGCAAACGCTAAGAATGTTCTCCTAGGTCTGTTGGAATTGGCGTGGAGATTTGGGACACTTTTTTTTTCCTGAACGCAGACTGTTGGCGCCACAGAAAATAAATCATTTCATCATCATCATCTTCTTCTTCTTTTTCTTCTTTGTTATCATTATTATTATTACTCAAAGCCATCGTTTGCAATCAGACTTGCCCGTTCGCATTTACCCACAGGTACCCCTGCTATTTCAAACGTAGACATTACTGAAACTGAAACTATTATTATTACCATCATTATCATTATTAGCATTAGCAGTTGTAGTGGTGGTAGTTGTTGTTGTTGTAACCTTGCGTTGTGTAACCCAATGCCCAATACGCATTCGCACAATTCATGCGCTAATAAAACCACATTATCATGATAAACCATCCTCTCTCTCTCACACACACACACAGTCTGTACCACAGCCAAGGGAAACCTTGACAAAACAAACACGTTTTAAATTCACGTTCAGCAAAATATAAATACGTCTTAAGGCTGATTTTAAGTTCACGCTCAAGTCGGATTCTACGCTAACTAGATGACAGCTACCTCCAAAGGGGAACAGTCAAACTGAAACCACGTTGGATATAGGGAAGGTATGCCTAATTGCGAACGATCCTGTCGAAGTGACCAGCTCAACGTGTGTACTGTACTGATACCATGTCGTACGATAGTCAAACGTAGTTCTTTTGTCATTATTACCATTACTACTACCTTTTTTTTATATCATAATTATTATTTATTTATTTACTTATTTATTCATGTAAGCGTATCTATTATTTATTCACCTTTATTTTTCTTTTCTTTTTTTCTTTTTTTTTTTTTTTTTTCTCAAGGCCTGACTAAGCGTGTTGGGTTACGCTGCTGGTCAGGCATCTGCTTGGCAGATGTGGTGTAGCGTATATGGATTTGTCCGAACGCAGTGACGCCTCCTTGAGCTACTGAAACTGAAACTGAGTTCTTTTGTTTTTGAAGGCTTTCTCCGACTGGTTGCACTTGGAAATGTTCGTCTGCTCATTTTTTTTTTTCAATGTTTTGTCGACGTTTGAAATAGCAGGGGTACCTGTGGGTAAATGCCAGCGGGCAAGTCTGATTGCGAACGATGGCTTTGAGTACATATTGACAATTAACTCTTTCCATACGAACGGCGAAAGAGACGACGTTAACAGCGTTTCACCCCAATTACCATCATCAAAATATTGCAAGCGGAAGACTCTTATACTTAAGACGTGAATGTTGACAAAGAATACCACAATTCTGACGACGGAAGCTAAAGGTTGGGTCATTGAGACACCCACTGGACATCCGAGGGGTCTGTGTAGAGGAGAAGAGAGGACTGGCCGTACTGAGTGAGTTAAAGCAGAAGCAGGTCTTTAACTCATTAGACATATTATCCGAACATCCCAACAGACTCGTATAGTTGGTTTTGATCACACATGCACGCGGCAATACGTTTTCTTAAATTCTCCCAGCACTGGTAATGCGCATTCAACATATTCGATCGCATCAACTATTTTAAACTATGTCAAAGTTCAAGTTCTGCAACTTGCTTCCCTTGATTTTGGGATTTTGAGAGCACATGTGTAACCTTGGTCGGCAGCGGTGCGCGAAGAGAAGAAATAGCGCGGAAACAGCCAGAAATGGCGGGTGTTTGACTGGTTCTTCGAAATGGATATTCATTAAGGTGTTAGAAAAAGGTTGAAGCCGACGTTAAATTGTGAAATGCAACCGCTAGTTAAAAGAACGCTTCGAAGTGGGGCGGTATATAAATCGTTCGCTGTCCGCAAATAATTATCAATACCTACCCTACTGTCTTCATTTTATGCTTTGAAAGTTGCAAGAGCACTTGCGGATGAATACAGTAAGTTAGCCGACGAACTTCGAACCCAATACAAGGTGGCGGGAGGGTGGGTTGGGGATGGGAGAGGAGGAGGAGGTAGGGGGATGGAGGGAGACGCTGGAAGGGAGATAAACTATCTAACCGTTCTGTGGGCCTCGATCCGGGAGAAATCGATGACCACGGCAAAATTGCGTCCAAAAGCCTCTTTTCCCTTCCTGAGTGATAGGAAAAGCCGACTGGCGGCCTTCCGAAACACAGACACACCACGACAGGCGCTGGGATGGAAAGCTCTGGTGGTGGGGATTACGCGTCCTACTCAAGAAGCGTTCAGAGGAGAGCTGCTCTCATCTCTCTGAAGTGGAGTGGTGGTGGCC
>NC_134893.1:68968673-68971173 GCF_041734735.1 Babylonia areolata | reverse complement strand
CCCACGCCGACTGTCCTAAAAACCCTCTTGGCATAGAGAGTGGGGATGTCACTTGGGCAAGACACTCTCCACAAAAGTCTAAATTCCAACCTAGATAGTTTGGGACAGCAGTTGCCTCCTCTGCTGTTCTGGTGGTTTACAGTCGGACACGACTATCATGCATATTGTTAAGTTCCATTGTGTTGAACATTCATTTGCAAACGACTCCCAATTATGTTACAATGAATATGTCGTGTGAAATATTCAAGGTCTTCAAGGCTTGGTCAAATCTATACTTTTTTTTTTCATAGGTAAACACCATCGCTAACACCACCACCAACAACAACACCACAACAACAACACTGACTTGAATGAAATTCACTTCAGTCCATTAGTGACCAATCTTCAGCCAAGTACTCAGACAAGTGATATCGTATCAAAACTCATCTCAAGCTGTGTCAGTCAACCCACAATATAATAAAATCACAATTTATCAGTCAGTCAATTTCCCCAAGTCAAAGAGAGAAGAAGAAAAAACTAATCAGGCAAGCAGACATTCGAAATGAAATCACTGTGGTCCACCAGCCAGTCCAGTCAATCCAGGAAGCAAGCAAAGTTTTCGATCCCTTTTTTTGCCCAGACAACCACTCCACCCCACCCCACCCCACCCCACCCCCACCCCACACCTCACCTCAACCCACACCCCGCCCAATTTCCAGAACTTCCAGTGTCTGTGGTGGCGACGACAGTGGCAGATATATGGGTGATGCCTGGTTTGGTAATGTACAGCCCTTCATTACATTGGCAGTCAGTAATGTATCGAACCCCGCACCATTACACAACTATGGCTTGCGCGCTCTCTCTCTCTCTCTCTCTCTCTCTCTCTCTCTCTCTCTCTTGTAACGACAGTGATCTGACCTGTCCATTATGTAAAGAATCACAAGAAAATGAGATACACTTTGTTCTTTGCTGTCCAGCTTTAAGGAACATTCGAGAGAAGTTTATTCAGCCTAAATATTATAGTAAACCTACGTTGTTTAAATTGAACTTATTGATGTCATCTACTTCCCCTGAAGTTGTTTGCAAATTTTCACTATTTCTACACAAAGCTTTCAAATTCAGAGAAATGGCTACTTCGTGAAAATGCTGTATGTATTCTTTTGTTTGTTTGTTTTTTTCTTTTATTGTTCTACACATTGAACTGTAATGCTGGTATATTTTTGTTTGACTGTGTTTATTGATGCTCACAGTGTCGTGATGTATTGTTTGTAAAATAATGCTCACATTCCCCTTCATAAGGGGCCTAGGCCTATACATGAATAAACCGTCTTGAATCTTGAATCTCTCTCTCTCTCTCTATCTATCTATCTATCTCTCTATCTATCTTTCCCTCCAATGTGTAAAGAATCGATAGAAGATAAAATACATTTTTATTTTGAAAAGTCCCATTTTGTGTGATCTTCGTGAAAAATGTATCCCAAAGAAATACTATACACATCCATGTTTATTTCGGTTAAATTTCATGATGGCATCTACGGATGACGGAATTATACGTAATTTGGGATTACATCTATACAAAGCTTTTCACTTAAGAGATATAGTTAAGTCATAGTTAACTGTCATTGTGCTGGTAACATACAATAATGTTGTTATCGCCCCTTATTCATATGGGGTTATGGCTTTGATGAATAAACCATCTGAATCTGAATCTGAACCTCTCTCTTTCTCAGTGTGTATGTATGTGTGTGTGTGTGTGTGTGTGTGTGTGTGTGTGTGTGTGTGTGTGTTCCCTGAAAGAGATAGAGACAAAGAGGGAAAAACAGAGAGACACACAGAGAAACACACAGACAGACATACAGACACACAGAGGCGGTAGATAGACTGCAGGAAGTATAGGGGAGAAACACAGAGAGAGAGAGAGAGAGAGAGAGAGAGACACACACACACACACACACACACACACACACACACACACACAAACACACACACACACACACACATGCAGACAGACAGAGACAGACAGGCAGAGAAAGAGAAGCGGTAGACAGACTGCAGCCTGGAGAGTATTGGGGGCCAGTAAGTATATAGGGATCATCATGACAGCGTTTCAAAGCACTGTCAGTACACGGGCCACAGCAATACAAAGAGATCCCCCCCCCCCCCCCCCCTTCTACCGATACAACAATACAAGGCCAACAACGACGAAGCGCGCGTCCAAACCTCTGGCGAGTTTCTATTTCCGTGCCCTCAGGCATCGGGAATCAGCTCCACCGTCCTCACTTCCATTCTCCGCTGCCACCCTCCCTCCCCCCCCCAACCCCCCATGCCCCCCCCCCCCCCCACCCCCCACACACACACCTTCCCTCCCCTCCCCTTCCCTTCCCTACCCTTACCTCTGGGGGGACGGGTGCGGTGGTCAAATGGTTAGAGCGCTCTGGTCCGATTCTAGTTGCCATGAGTTCGATCCCCCATCACGCATGGTGGGTTAATTCAAGGGGTGGAGATTTTTTTTCCCCCCCGA
>NC_134893.1:68943673-68951173 GCF_041734735.1 Babylonia areolata | reverse complement strand
AGTGGAGGGGGAGAAAATATCGGCGACTGAGCCGTGATTCCAACCAGCGCGCTCAGATTCTCTCGCTTCCTAGGCGGACGCGTTACTTCTAGGCTATCACTCCAAAACATCATGAACAACTAACAAGTACATCTAGTTAGATCTTTCAACTTCTGTAGCTAGGATGATGAGCAAAATTTCCACGGTCTGAAGAAGGCGTCACTGCGTTCGGACAAATCCATATCATAATACGCTACACCAAAAAAATTCAAGGCAGATGCTTGACTAACAGCAATACCGACCTCACTCTGTCAAGCCTTGATTCTAAACAAAATGTATTTGTGAGCCTATCAGAGTGGATTTGCCCTACAACATTTTGCAAGAAGACGACACTTTTGTTGCCATGGGTTCTTTTTTTTTTCTTTTTTTTTTTTCAGTGCGTACTGCACACGGGACCTCGGTTTATCGTCTCATCCGAATAACAAGACGCCTATACGCTCAGTTTTTTGACTCACTTGTGTAAACAAAGTGAGTCTATGTTTTAACCCGGTGTTCGGTTGTCTCTGTGTGTGTGTGTGTGTGTGTGTGTGTCCGTGGTAAACTTTAACATTGACATTTTCTCTGCAAATACTTTGTCAGTTGACATCAAATTAGGCATAAAAATAGGAAAAATTCAGTTCTTTCCAGTCATCTTGTTTAAAACAATATTGCACCTCTGGGATGGGCACAAAAAAAAAGTGAAGCCTAATTATGTGCAAACTGCATTTACTGTTATATTTATATTTTTTGTATTCTCTAAACTTGGCACTTTGATCTGATATTCTGACCAAACAACAAGAGCAGTCATTATCATCATTTTTTGTTCAAACAGGAACTTCTTTTGCTAAGCATGGAAGTTTTATTTATTTTGCAAACGTTTTGGTGCAGATAGTAAAAAAAAAAAAAAAGGGGGAAATTACTCTGTAATTAATGCTAGGGGACTTAATTTGCTTTAAACTGATCTTTCTCATCTTAAACATTGCATTTCGAAATTATACTCAATACATAAAAAGCTTGGAATTGTTTTGTTTTTTTTAAGTGTATCACAAGTGAGTCTTGATGAAGGCCTTGCCTCTCTTGTTTTTTTTATTTTCCGGTTAAAAGCCTGGGAGAGGGGGACCCGTACCCAGACCCTCAATGAACACTGTATTAGCAGAGAAGGGTCTTAACCAATCGTGACACATTTATCCCTTGAGGGCCCAGACTGCTCGTCTTTTCACTGTCAGCCGCGCGAAATTTGGCCAAGCAGAGCAAACCGATAGGCCTGGTTTGCATCAGTTTGACATGGTACAGTATATGACACCAAACACTGTATTAGCAGAGAAGCGTCTTAACCAATCGTGACACATTTATCCCTTGAGTGATGGCGAGGAGGATGGTGATAGCGATAATGATTGGTGTGCTTCAGTGACCTGCAGAATCATTTTGATTTGATTTAAGACTTGCGTGATGACCCAAGAGTTCAGCTCCTCGTGTCTTCTCCTTTCATGCCGGCGGGTTAAGCTTATCTCCCGGCCTCGTGGTCCGACACACCTTTCCAGGTCATCGCTCAAAAAGGTTTGGAAAGGCTAATTTGTTAGTACAGCTCGCCTGCCTGATTATCAACCGTTCGTGCGCCTGTGCTACATACACACACGTACACGCAGGCACACGCGTGCGCGCGCGCACACACAAACACACACACACACACACACACACAGAGTCGCAACACTCACACACTTGCCCACACACAAACATACATACCATCTCCCTTACACACACACACACACACACACACACACACACACACACGTGTATCTTATCCGTAACCACCCTCACCTCCCCCTTCTCTCTCTCTGCCTTCTCCGTCCCACCAACACCCCTGATTTTTGTGGGTTTGTTTTTTTCTGGGTTTCTTCCCGTTTAGCAGAAATATTACTTACAATGGAAAGACGTAAAATTGAAGACTACTACTACTACTACCATCATCATCACCACCACCACCACCACTGCTACTGCTGTTGTGTTGCTGCTGCTACTACTCCTGCAACAACAGCTACTACTGCTACCACCACCACCATCACTATAACTACAGCTGCTGCTGCTGCTGCTGCTGCTGCTGCTATCACCACTACCAGTACTAATTTGTAATTTGTATTTCTCTTTTTATCACAACAGATTTCTCTGTGTGAAATTCGGGCTGCTCTCCCCAGGGAAAGCGCGTCGCTACACTACAGCGCCACCCTCGCCCTCCACCCCTCCCCCTATCGAAGTGTATTTTTCTTCAGAATTTTACCAGGAACAACCCTTTTGTTCCCGTGGGTTCTTTTATGTGCGCTAAGTGCATGCTGCACACGGGACCTCGGGTTTATCGTCTCATCCGAATGACTAAGCGTCCAGACCACCACTCAAGTGGAGGGGGAGAAAATATCGGCGACTGAGCCATTGTTCGAACCAGCGCGCTCAGATTCTCTCGCTTCCTAAGCGGACGCATTGCCTCTAGGCCATCACTCCACTCTACAACTATTACCACCACAACCACCACCATCACTTTCTGCTGGTACTACTTCTTCTACGACGACGACGACCACCACCACCACCACTTCCACTACCACCCCAACCACAACTACTGTTGCTACACTGTCTGTTAGGTGTTGGGACTTCTAATCTGTTAGGTGTTGGACTTTTGATCTGTTAGGTGTTGGGACTTCTAATCTGTTAGGTGCTGGACTTCTAATCTGTTAGGTGTTGGACTGTTAGGTGTTGGACTTCTAATCTGTTAGGTGTTGGGACTTCTAATCTGTTAGGTGTTGGACTTCTAATCTGTTAGGTGCTGGGACTTCTAATCTGTTAGGTGTTGGACTTCTAATCTGTTAGGTGTTGGGACTTAATCTGTTAGGTGTTGGACTTCTAATCTGTTAGGTGTTGGGACTTCTAATCTGTTAGGTGCTGGGACTTCTAATCTGTTAGGTGTTGGACTTCTAATCTGTTAGGTGTTGGACTTCTAATCTGTTAGGTGCTGGGACTTCTAATCTGTTAGGTGTTGGACTGTTAGGTGTTGGACTTCTAATCTGTTAGGTGCTGGGACTTCTAATCTGTTAGGTGTTGGACTGTTAGGTGCTGGGACTTCTAATCTGTTAGGTGTTGGACTGTTAGGTGTTGGACTTCTAATCTGTTAGGTGTTGGACTTCTAATCTGTTAGGTGTTGGACTGTTAGGTGTTGGACTTCTAATCTGTTAGGTGCTGGGACTTCTAATCTGTTAGGTGTTGGACTGTTAGGTGCTGGGACTTCTAATCTGTTAGGTGTTGGACTGTTAGGTGTTGGACTTCTAATCTGTTAGGTGTTGGACTTCTAATCTGTTAGGTGTTGGGACTTCTAATCTGTTAGGTGTTGGGACTTCTGATCTGTTAGGTGTTGGGACTTCTAATCTGTTAGGTGTTGGACTGTTAGGTGTTGGACTTTTGATCTGTTAGGTGTTGGGACTTCTAATCTGTTAGGTGTTGGGACTTCTAATCTGTTAGGTGTTGGACTTCTAATCTGTTAGGTGTTGGGACTTCTAATCTGTTAGGTGTTGGGACTTCTGATCTGTTAGGTGTTGGGACTTCTAATCTGTTAGGTGCTGGGACTTCTAATCTGTTAGGTGTTGGGACTTTTGATCTGTTAGGTGTTGGGACTTCTAATCTGTTAGGTGCTGGGACTTCTAATCTGTTAGGTGTTGGACTGTTAGGTGTTGGGACTTCTAATCTGTTAGGTGTTGGGACTTCTAATCTGTTAGGTGTTGGACTTTTGATCTGTTAGGTGTTGGACTTCTAATCTGTTAGGTGTTGGACTTCTAATCTGTTAGGTGTTGGACTGTTAGGTGTTGGACTTCTAATCTGTTAGGTGTTGGGACTTCTAATCTGTTAGGTGTTGGACTTCTAATCTGTTAGGTGTTGGGACTTCTAATCTGTTAGGTGTTGGGACTTCTAATCTGTTAGGTGTTGGACTTTTGATCTGTTAGGTGTTGGGACTTTTGATCTGTTAGGTGTTGGACTTCTAATCTGTTAGGTGTTGGACTTTTGATCTAGTGTTCACCAGTGATTTGGGTTGGAGGCTCCCTGTTTCGGCATGGTGTTGTGTGCTTGGGGAAAGGCACTTTAGTCCGATTCTCCTCACTGTACCCAGGCGGAAGGAGAGGACTTGGCCCCGCCTTCCCACATGCCTGGATACAGTGGATAATTTATGATCAATTCTCTGTCCCGATGGTAGAATTATTATGCTATGAGAGACTTTTAACCTACAAAACTGTTGAGCCTCTCTTCCCCCGATTCGCCGCTGCCATTTTCAAGTCGCCCCTTTCCGATTGTGCCTCCTGACGCCATTTGAATGACACAATTAGTACACACACACACACACACACACACACACACACACACACACACACACACACACACACAGAGAGAGAGAGAGAGAGAGAGAGAGAGAGAGAGAGAGAAACAGAGACAGAGAAATCCTACCAAGGGTGCCGAGAATATTTTGATTAGCAATGTGGTGGTGGGTTGGGGTTTGGGGGGGGAGCGTTCAGTAGCCTACTTGAGAAGAAAACATTGGCGGCACACACACACACACACACACACACACACACACACACCATGTTCTTTGTTCCTTTCTTTTGTTCTTTGGAAGTGTTTATTAATTCTTTTGCGTATCATGACAATAAGTGAAGTCGAAGTCTCTCTTTCACACACACACACACACACACACTCACACACTCACACACCGAGATGGACAAACATGCTCACTGGGACAGAGAGACAGAGACAGACAGACAGACGGTCAGACAAAGACATAGACAGACAGAAAGACACAGAAAGAGAGACACAGAGACGGAGACGGGAGAGACAGTCACCATCCACTCTACCCCACCACCACCCCTCTCTGTCTCTCTCTGTCTCTGTCTCTCTCTCTCTGTGTGTCTCTCAGGGAAGTGGGGGGAGGAATCAATACTTGTGGCGGCAGTTCAGTCGGGTCGGGCTGGTAGTGAAACAGACGTCGTCTTCCTTTTAATGTCTGCTCGCTGCTCGCTCACCCATTCGCCCCATTGTCTGGTTCTTCCGGCTTGCCTGCCTGCCTGCCTGTCAACCCCTAACGCCCGTGTCGACTGGAAATTCTGTCGTTCTTTATTATTACAGCGTAGGATGAAAAATCGCGCTGGCTCTGCAGCCTTTGGGAACCATCCCAAACGCCGACTGGCCTAAAAATTCCCTAGGCCGAGAAAGTGAGAATGTAACCTGGGCAAGACACTTTCAATTATAATCAAAAATCTAACCCTGATAGTCGGGACAGCAGTTGCTTGCTCAGCTGTTCTGATGGTCACAGTCGGATACGACGGACTATCATACATTATGCGGACATAATACGGGGAACAAGTCTTTGTAACCACACAGCCGACAGACCTGGAGGAATCTGGTGAACAGTTCTTCTGTGCGGCACCCCAGTGACTCTTCACAGAGTTAAGGGAGAAGAAAGAGAAGGACGAGGAGGACGAGAAGAAGAAGAAGAAGAAGGAAGAAGAGGAGGAGGAGGAGGACGAGGACGAGGAGGAGAAAAGAAGAAGGAGGAGAATAAGAAGGAGAAGGAGGAGGAGAAGAAGAAAAGGAGAAGGAGGAGAAGGAGGACGAGGAGGAGGAGGAGAAGAAGGAGGAGGAGGAGGAGATGAAGAAGAAGAAGGAGGAGGAGGACGAGGAGGAGGAGGAGAAGAAGAAGAAGAGGGGGAGGAGGAGGAGGAGGAGAAGGAGAAGAAGAAGAGGGGGAGGAGGAGGAGGAGGAGAAGGAGAAGAGGAGGAGGAGGAGAAGAAGAAGAAGAAGAAGAAGACAAAGTGCTATTAGAGTTCCATACTTCAACCGGAGTTCGTCAAGGCTGTCTTCTGTCTCCCACACTGTTCAAAATATCCCTGGAACGAATCAGGTCTGACGCGCTTGAAGATAACGTCATTAGAGTCAGCACTGAAAGAAGAACCATCACGAACCTTTTCCTTGGGCAGATGACATCGATGGCTTGGTAGGCAGTGAGCAAGAGAACTCGCAAAGCTTGTTAAAAGACAGGCTGGAACATTGACTAAGTTGATGACCAGCCACACCACTACCGCTGTTGGGACCGAAGCTAGGAACTGTTCAACAGTTCGCTTACCAAGAATCCATCATTTACTAGTAATGAAGGATCCAGTCCAGGAACACACACACACACACACACACACACACACACACACACACACACACAGAAGAGTGAGAGATACGAGGGGGGGAGGGTGCGGGGGGTGGGTGGGTGGGGGGTATAGGGCAAAGGGAGACAGAGACAGAGAGAGAACATGCAGACACACAAAGACAAATAGAAACACACACAGAGAGAGAGAGACAAATTGAGAGAAACAGAAATAGAGACAGAGACGTATTCAGAGACAAAGACAGTCAAGCAAACAAACACACAGATAAATACAGACTTTAGATAAACACACACATACAGAGAGACCCCACAACGAAATGAGAGACAGACAGAGCGAGAGACAGGTACACGGACAGACAACAGATGGACAGACAGAAAGAAAGTGAGAGAGTGAGATATAAAATATAGAAAGAGGGTGAGAGGGGGTGAGAGAGACAGACAGACAGACCAACTGACCGACAGATTAAACACACACACACACACACACACACACACACACACACACACACACACACACACACACACACACACATATCACAACTCTCCAAGCTGAAACTTTTGTATGGGAGAACAACTATTTCCCGCGTGCACTGGTAGGCTTTTTTTCCCCATCTTCCTGTAGGCATGCGAGAAGGGAAAAAAAAAATTACTATGGCGAGGTAACAATATCCAGCGGCCCTGCTAAAAACAATCCTTCAAGAAATACTTGACGGGAAAAGACGGAGGGGAAGACAGAAGAAAAAATAAATAAATAAAAGATAAACTGACAGCATTGCGCAATGAACGAGAAAAACATTTGCAAAAAAATAAAATAAAATAATAATAATAATAAATAAAATAAAAAAACAGACTTTGTCCAGCAGTTCTTTATTCTCTTTCGTCTTTCTATTCCACCTTCTTGACCTCATCCAACGGCCATACCACGTTGAAAACACCGGTTCTCGTCCGATCACCGAAGTTAAGCAACGTCGGGCCCGGTTAGTACTTGGATAGGTGACCGCCTGGGAACACCGGGTGCTGTTGGCAACCTTTTAAGCGCGTTGGGTTACGCTGCTGGTCAGGCATCTGCTTGGCAGATGTGGTGTAGCGTATATGGTTTGTCCGAACGCAGTGACGCCTCCTTGAGCAACTGAAACTGAAACTGACCTCATCCTTCTCTCTCTCTCTCTCTCTCTCTCCCCCCCCCCCCCCCCCCCCCCCCAGGGCTGGGAGGGAAAAAGCATATGCCATCGCTTATCTCATTACCCTGGTGAAATAAAATTTCTTTCTCTCTCTCTCACTACTCCCCTGCCCCCAACCC
>NC_134893.1:68856173-68933673 GCF_041734735.1 Babylonia areolata | reverse complement strand
GGTTCAAGAGAGAGAGGGCAGAACAGGTTCAAGAGGAGAGAGAGAGGGAAGAGGGCCAGAACAGAGGGGCAGACAGTTCAAGAAGAGGAGAGAGGGAGACAAGTCAGAAGAGAGAGAGGCGAGACAGTAGGAAGAGGAGGGCAGAAGTTCAAAGAGGAGAGGAGACACAGTTAAGAGAGAGAGGGGCACAGTTCAGAGAGGAGAGAGAGAGGGACAGGTTAGAGAGATTCAGTCAGATCAGTTGATGTTTCATAGGCAACCATATGAAGGCGATAAATGTGTATTAGAAGCATCAATCAAATATATTTCTAGTGAAGTTATATAAATGCATTAGTAAATCGTATGTAGATGCAGCATTATCGAATGACATGGTATATATTTTTTTGGTAATTCACGAGAACCACAACGGGCTTTCAAAAGTCTTCTTTCTATGACTCTTAACATGACAAGAGATCAGATTGGTACATTTTTCGGTACCTGTGAGTGTTTTTTCCGATATACCAAGTCTAAATCTTGCCAAAATGAATCTGAGATGTCTCAATTAAAGAATCTCATAAGAGGGAATACACCCCTTCATGAGAGAGAGAGCGAGAGAGGGCAGAGACAGGATCAAGAGAGAGAGAGGGGCAGAGGACAGGTTCAAGAGAGAGAGAGAGAGAGGGCAGACAACAGGTTCAAGAGGAGAGAGGAGAGGGCGAGTCTCAGGTTCAAGAGAGAGAGAGAGAAGGAGGTAGACAACAGGTTCAAGAGAGAGAGGAGAGAGGGCAGAGACAGGTTCCAAGAGAGAGAGAGAGAGAGAGAGGGCCGACACAGGTTCAAGAGGAGAGAGAGGAGAAGGGGCGAACACAGGTTCTAGAGAGAGAGAGAGAGAGGGCAGACAGGTTCAAGAGGAGAGAGAGAGAGGGCAGACACAGGTTCAAGAGAGAGAGAGAGGGGGGCAGACACAGGTTCAAGAGAGAGAGAGGGCAGACACAGGTTCAAGGAGAGAGAGAGAAGAGGGCCAGACACAGGTTTCAAGAGAGAGAGAGAGAGGTCCAGACACGAGGTTCAGAGAGAGAGAGCGGGGCAAGAGACAGGTCAAGAGAGAGAGAGAGGGGGCAGACACAGGTTCAAGAGAGAGAGGAGAGAGGGCCAGACACAGGGTTCAAGAGAGAGAGAGAGAGAGAGGTGAAGACACGGCTTCAGAGAGAGAGAGAGAGGGCAGAGACAGGTTCAAGAGAGAGAGAGAGAGGGCAGAGACAGGTTCAAGAGAGAGAGAGAGAGAGGGCAGAGACAGGTTCAAGAGAGAGAGAGAGGGCAGAGACAGGTTCAAGAGAGAGAGAGAGAGAGAGGGCAGACACAGGTTCAAGAGAGAGAGAGGGGGCAGACACAGGTTCAAGAGAGAGAGAGAGAGGGCAGACACAGGTTCAAGAGAGAGAGAGAGGGCAGAGACAGGTTCAAGAGAGAGAGAGAGAGGGCAGAGACAGGTTCAATAGAGAGAGAGAGAGAGGGCAGACACAGGTTCAAGAGAGAGAGAGAGAGGGCAGACACAGGTTCAAGAGAGAGAGAGAGAGGGCAGACACAGGTTCAAGAGAGAGAGAGAGAGGGCAGAGACAGGTTCAATAGAGAGAGAGAGAGAGAGGGCAGACACAGGTTCAAAAGAGAGAGAGAGGGCAGACACAGGTTCAAGAGAGAGAGAGAGAGAGGGCAGACACAGGTTCAAGAGAGAGAGAGAGGGCAGAGACAGGTTCAAGAGAGAGAGAGAGAGGGCAGACACAGGTTCAAGAGAGAGAGAGAGGCAGACACAGGTTCAAGAGAGAGAGAGAGGGCAGACACAGGTTCAAGAGAGAGAGAGAGAGGGCAGAGACAGGTTCAAGAGAGAGAGAGAGAGGGCAGACACAGGTTCAAGAGAGAGAGAGAGAGGGCAGACACAGGTTCAAGAGAGAGAGAGAGAGGGCAGACACAGGTTCAAGAGAGAGAGAGAGAGGGCAGACACAGGTTCAAGAGAGAGAGAGAGAGGGGCAGACACAGGTTCAAGAGAGAGAGAGAGAGAGAGGGCAGACACAGGTTCAAGAGAGAGAGAGAGAGGGCAGACACAGGTTCAAGAGAGAGAGAGAGAGAGGGCAGACACAGGTTCAAGAGAGAGAGAGAGAGGGCAGACACAGGTTCAAGAGAGAGAGAGAGAGGGGCAGACACAGGTTCAAGAGAGAGAGAGAGAGAGGGCAGACACAGGTTCAAGAGAGAGAGAGAGAGGGCAGACACAGGTTCAAGAGAGAGAGAGAGAGGGCAGACACAGGTTCAAGAGAGAGAGAGAGAGAGGGCAGACACAGGTTCAAGAGAGAGAGAGAGAGGGCAGACACAGGTTCAAGAGAGAGAGAGAGGACAGACACAGGTTCAAGAGAGAGAGAGAGAGGGCAGACACAGGTTCAATAGAGAGAGAGAGAGAGGGCAGAGCACAGGTTCAAGAGAGAGAGAGAGGGCAGACACAGGTTCAAGAGAGAGAGAGAGAGGGCAGACACAGGTTCAAGAGAGAGAGAGAGAGAGGGCAGACACAGGTTCAAGAGAGAGAGAGAGGGCAGACACAGGTTCAAGAGAGAGAGAGAGAGGGCAGAGACAGGTTCAAGAGAGAGAGAGAGGGCAGACACAGGTTCAAGAGAGAGAGAGAGGGCAGACACAGGTTCAAGAGAGAGAGAGAGAGGGCAGACACAGGTTCAAGAGAGAGAGAGAGGGCAGACACAGGTTCAAGAGAGAGAGAGAGGAGGGGGCAGACACAGGTTCAAGAGAGAGAGAGAGAGGGCAGACACAGGTTCAAGAGAGAGAGAGAGGGCAGAGACAGGTTCAAGAGAGAGAGAGAGAGGGCAGACACAGGTTCAAGAGAGAGAGAGAGGGCAGAGACAGGTTCAAGAGAGAGAGAGAGAGGGCAGACACAGGTTCAAGAGAGAGAGAGGGCAGAGACAGGTTCAAGAGAGAGAGAGAGAGAGGGCAGACACAGGTTCAAGAGAGAGAGAGAGAGAGGGCAGACACAGGTTCAAGAGAGAGAGAGAGGGCAGACACAGGTTCAAGAGAGAGAGGGCAGAGACAGGTTCAAGAGAGAGAGAGAGAGAGGGCAGAGACAGGTTCAAGAGAGAGAGAGAGAGGGCAGACACAGGTTCAAGAGAGAGAGAGAGGGCAGACACAGGTTCAAGAGAGAGAGAGAGAGAGAGAGGGAGAGGTGACAGAGAGACAGAGAGAGAGAGGGCAGACACAGGTTCAAGAGAGAGAGAGAGAGAGGGCAGACACAGGTTCAAGAGAGAGGGAGAGGTGACAGAGAGACAGAGAGAGAGAGAGAGAGAGTGGTGTTTGCCAGTTCCTTAACTGCTGGGTTTGTTATTATTTTTTCTTGCAATTTCTTCTTTGCTGTTTGTTTGTTTGTGTGTGTGTGTGTGTTGTTGTTGTTGTTGTTGTTGTAGTTTTTGGTTGCTGTTGTTTTCTGTTGTTGTTTTGTTGGATTTGGGGAGGGGGGGGGGGTTGTTTGTTTTTTGAGAGGGGTGGGTAGAGGGAGCAGTTGAGAGGGGATAGGGGGGTATGGGGCGGGGGGGGGGGGGGGCTCCTTTTTTTTCCCCTCTTTGGGGAGCAGGCAGGGGGAGGGAGTGGGAAGGAGGGGAGAGGCTGGGTGGTGTGGTGTGATGTTGTCAAAGTACTGAGCTGGTATCAGTCTTGAAAGCCAGTCCAGGTTGGACCAATCCTTGAACAACGATGAATTAATGGCAAAGGTATCATTTCTACAGCGCTAAATCTGTGTGCAGACACAAATATTATTTACAGCGCTTTCAAAACCATAGTCCTCCACATGTGATATGAAGTCCTGTATTTTGTCTACAGCTATCACAGCATCAGTCTATGTACAGCAGCCACCATACATTAAAAAGAGGTTCTTTATTAAGCGTGTTGGGTTACGCTGCTGGTCAGGCATCTGCTTGGCAGATGTGGTGTAGCTTATATGGATTTGTCCAAATGCAGTGATGCCTCCTTGAGCTACTGAAACTGAAACTGAAACTCCTAACCCCCTTTACACCCTGGGCTGCATTACATGAGCAATCACAGCAGTGCTAAGTTTGCTTAGCATGTTAGCTCAACTTACTCGTAAACTGCTCAGTTTTAGTTTGTTTACATTTCTATTGTAATGCTTGCACATGTCAAACAAAGTGTTTCTGTACCTGGATACTGACAATAAACCAGTCTTTTGTCTTGAGTCCCTTGAGAGTCTCCAACGTTGTGACCAAAAAGTAATACAATACAATATGACATGGTGTGATACCATCAGACCTGTTTACCCCTAAACAGATACACGTGTAGCTTGGATGGGCAAAAAGTGTAGTTTCAGAGTAACAAAGTGTAGCATTTTTTTTCTGAGCATTTTTTTTTACCTCCTAAGTTGACATAAGTATTATATCACTAACTTGATAAAGACAAATAAATGGTTTTCTTACCTTGCAAGGTACATAAACAGCTTGATGAAATTGTATTTAATCAGTACTGATGAATGTCTCAGACTGGTAGATGAAGGGAACAGGCAATTGTTAATCTTGATGTAGGATCAAGGATACTTGTGTAGGATACCTTACTTGATCTGATATGATTCGAAATATGACAAGGTACCATATGATATGACATATATCATCTGATATCACACCATATGATACAATACAATATGTTACCATATGACATGATAAAAACTCTTATTTTGTCTTTCAGATGAGGCAGTAAACCGATATCCCATGTACAGCATGCAATCACAGCACATTTAAGAACCTACAGCAACAACATGGGGGTTGTCTGTAGTAAAATCCTCTTCAGTTGTAAAATTAATACATTCAGGCAGACAGAAAATACAAAAAAGAAAATAAAAATGGGTGGCACTGCACCGTAATAACAAGCTCTCACTGCGGAGAGAGCAGCCTGAAAAGACGTTAAACTAAAGAACGAACGAACAGCAGCCTGAATTTCATACAAAATACAAAAAAAAAAAAAAAAAAAATCTGTGATAACAAAGCAATACAATACAAATTACAAATACACTACAATACAATGTTGCCCAAGTCTGTGCAAATTCCAGTATGCTCAGGAAAATTCTTAACCCTTAGCTGATGTTGTCCAAGTCTGCACCAATTTCATATCTACTTAAGGAAATTCTTAACTCACAGCTAACTTGCTGCTGCTGAAACGTCTCCTGCAACCCAGCCCAGAACTCAATTAAAACTGGTTGATTGGGATACTTATATAGCGCCTATCCTCGGTCAGAGACCAAGCTCTAGGCGCTTTACATACACGGGGACATTTGCACCACAGGCGGCCTACCTGGGTAGAGCCGACTGACGGCTGCCACTGGGCGCTCATCATTCGTTTCCTGTGTCATTCAATCAGATTTCAGACGCACACACATACACACTCAGACAGACATGTAACATTTTACGTGTATGACCGTTTTTTTTTTGGTTTTTTTTTTTATTTACCCAGTCATGTAGGCAGCCATACTCCGTTTTCGGGGGTGTGCATGCTGGGTATATTCTTGTTTCCATAACCCACCGAACGCTGACATGGATTACAGGATCTTTAACGGACGTATTTGATCTTCTGTGAAAGGATTACAGAGGCTCGGTGAATTGTTCTGGATACAAGTATAACATTTCAGAACTTGGTGGGTATTGGGGAGATTAGAAGTTTTTTAGGGTGGTTTTTTGTTTTGTTTTGTTTTTTGTTGTTATTGTTTTGTTTTTGTTTTTGTTTTTTGTTTGTTTTTTGTTGGGGTTTTTTTTGGGGGGGGGGGAGATGTGGAGGGGGGGGGGGTAGAAATTAATCTTCTGATATAGACAGACAGACAGATAGACTGATTTATAGTTAGACAGATAGATAGGTGTGTGTGTGTGTGCATTTGTGTGTGTGTGTGTGTGTGTGTGTGTGTGTGTGTGTGTGTGTGTGTGTGTGTGTGTGTCAGTGAATATGCTACTGAACAGGCACCTATTTTCATCTAAGCAGGATAAGAAATAATCCTAGCTCAGCTTCCATTAAACTTTCTTTTCTTTAAAGTAAACTAAATTGTTTTTGTTTACAGTGCAAAGATACGTGTAAACACACACACACACACACACCTCTTATAAACAATTGGGGGAAAAAATGGCAAACGAAGTCCTAATGATCAAGCAAAAGGCTGACAAAGCCTCAAAGCCTTGACACATGACATGACATGTCGACATGACATGACATGATATATGATATGAAATATATGATATATATGATATGATATGATGATAATATTATTATGATATATGTTGCGATAATAACACCAGTAGAAAAGTAAGACACGACCACCAAAAGTGGAACAACAGACATGAGTGAGAGACAGAGATCGACAGTGATATGGCCGAGACAGACACTAAACACTGAGAGATGTAACGAAAGAGTAAAAGAGAAGCCGCCGCAGCCGCTCCAGCGATGTCTGCAACTTAACGGTTATAAACTATATATGCATCTGTCAACAACACACTTGGTTGCTTGCTGACAGCAAAACGGCACTCCTCTTGCAATCGTTCCTGAAAAACCCCATGCAGTAGATTCTTGCAGGCTGACAGTGCGACCTCCCAAGACAAAGAAAGCAAAAGAACAGCTGTTACTCAGGTTCTACCGCAGCTATATACTTCACAGATCAATTGCACACACAACGAGAAAAGCCGCATAATATTTCGAATCCCAAAAGAACCACTCCTGTAAGTAACCCCGACCCAACGCGATTTTTCCCAGGCGAACGAAGCCTTCGCGGTTACTGATCAATAACTCGGAATGTATGCCTCACAGTCTATGCCATTGATTTCTGCGCTGGGTATCACCGACATCGATAGAAGCAGGGTCCTATCACTACTATTACCAAACCCAGTCCAGTTTCACTTTCTCTGCACTGGTTGCAGACGTGTATTATTAATGCGATGAACGACTGAGGTCCTTGCTGCGAGTCGTCGCATCGGCCTGCTCTTTGTCACGACATTTAAGAGACTGACGCACCCTTCAATAGCAAACATCTCACACTCATCAGCCCGAGCAGCATGCTGAAATCCGCAAAACAGAACAGCACTTCTGGAACCTTACCTTCTCGAAGGTTGACTTGACTTTCAATTTCATCAAAGCGTGTGTCGTTCGCCATTGTGAATCAAGCGGACGATAGTTTCGGAATGGTTTCTGGACACCACAATCACTCAAATCAGCAGCTTGTCTGTTCCATTGTCAATGACGAAACACTTCTAATTCAACATTCATTCTCCGCTGCAGCCGCGTTGAGCTGATGCTGTCGCCATTTTCGATAAGGTTTCGAAGGATGGCATAATGGGAGATAACTACGGTCGTGGTGTTATGTTTCCATTCCTCATGAATAATGAATTATTCCCCTTTAGAATGACAGCCGCTTCACAGCTGTCGATTTAACCAGTAAGGGAAACATACACCAATTTTGATGTTCAAATGCAATGTCATTATCTGGATGGTTTTTAGTTTGTTTTATACTTAATCAAGGGAGGTTTCTTGATAAAACCACACACCTTTCTCATGCTTTTCTGGGCGCATAGACAATCGTGTACTCCGTCTCAGTTCTATCAGTGTGTATGTGTGTGTGTGTGTGTGTGTGTGTGTGTGTGCCGTGTGAGTGTGTGTGTGTGTGTGTGTGTGTGTGTGTGTGTGTTGAGAGAGAGAGAGAGAGAGAGAGAGAGAGAGAGAGAAGACAAGACAAGACAAGACAAAACAAGACAAATTTCTTTATTTTCGAAGATCATATAGATAATTATATAGATAATTAAGCTTTTTTTCATCCAGTCCCCGCCCTGAAACATGGTCTACACTACATAGTACTACATTATATATGTCACTGCATGCACTACACACATGTAATGTGTGTGTGTGTGTGTGTGTGTGTGAGAGAGAGAGAGAGAGAGAGAGAGAGAGAGAGAGATTGTGGAGTTTTTCGGATTTTCTTTATTTCCGACTCAAGTTGCCCACTGGCAAAAAGACGAGCGGATCGAGTGGGGTCGAGAGACAGACAGACAGATATAAGTACGGACACTAGAGAGACAGACAGACAGATATAAGTACGGACACTAGAGAGACAGACACTGAGGTAAAAGACACTGAGTGACACTGAAAAACATGCAGATACACCGCCAAAGAGCAGAGAGACAGACAGACTGACTGGCATACTGAGACAAGAATCAGAGAGACTGGCAGACCTCACACACACACACACACACACACACACACACACACACTGCATAATTGCCGTGAATCCGTCACCGTGAGCACTGGTGTGGCAAATCACGTAAATCATGTTTGTGACCAGTACAGTTGTCACAGTTGAAAATCAACAACTGACAAAAAAAAAAAAAAAAAAAAAAAAAAAAAAAGTGGCTGAGGACTTTCTTTTGGAAAATAAGGCAATAAAAAGTTTTTTTTTAATTTGTTTGAATGTTTGTTCTTCTTTCTTCTTTTTTTTTTATTGTATTTTTGCCGGGAATGTTTTAAATTCTTTCCTTTTAAACTGGAGTTGAAAACCCTTATGCAGTCTACCACTGAGTGCATTGTGTTACACGAACTTCCGCCCCTGACTCACTGATATCCTGTTACATGATTTACGGAACCGGCTATGAAGTGGCAAACAACTTGAACGTCAGAGAATACGTGCTCATGGCCATGAGGATGGCTCTTCAGTTATATATTGTCCCAGTCGGTCACATCCGTTCTCAGACAATGAGCTGATATTCAATATCAATATCCAGTGGATCACTGGCGTCAATGATGATGACAAACACACGGAACATCCGCAATGCGCGCCGCACAGTGCACGTACGCACATGTAGTACGAACACATACACACAAAGACACTATGCCATTGGGCGCTCAGTCATCATTCAGTCGGTTTCCCGTGTGTCCTTCACTGAGTTCAGTCAGTGTCAGTGCGGGATAAATTTCTACCCTGCTTTTTGCTGATGATCATCACCGTCACGTCTCACATCAGTACACCCTGGCGGGATCGACTCAGTCAGAAGAATTATCGAGTCATAATCTTTTATCATGGTGGGGGTATATATGATGAGCATGACAGAACTGATCGACTGATACAGGAAAATGATCAGCCGGAGTCAAAACAGCGAAAGAGACGGGTACGTATATAATAGCCGGCGTTGCATGCCCGGTGCGCGCGCTACAGCGCGCACACACCGTGACACATGTGACACCGTGACACACGCACGCACACGCACGAGCACGACGACGCGCCAAGCACACAACTTCCACACACACACACACACACACACACATGACACACACACATGACACACACACACACACACACACATGACACACACACATGACACACACATGACACACACACACACACATGACACACACACACATGACACACACACACACACACACACAACTTTCACACACACACACACACACACACACCGGCACACACACACACCGTAAACTAAACAAGTGAATAAACAAACGAATAACATAAAATAAATAAAAGAAATTATATCAAAGTAAGCAGACAGATAAAAACAAATAAAATGCAGCGAAAAAGAGTGACAATGATAACAATACTAAATAAATATATAAACAAATGAAGCAAATAAACGAAGACAGTGTGGAAGCGGTGGTGCCGCGTAAATGGGATTTATTTCCGTGCAGTTTTGACTGGTATGCCGCTGAATCAGCGATGAAAGCATTAAACTTGAGGTCAAAATTAACGGGGCATGCAAACTATATCGGGGTTTGCGGGAGAAAATGTCATTGAGCATAACGCAACCAATGAACGCTCAGTTCACGAAAAAGTTGTGTCACGTGACACAGGTAACATGGTTTTTACCAAGCTCAAGTGACGGAGATACAGGTGAGCATTCAGGCACTGTTTCCCTGATATCCAATCAAATCGGATGACTCGAATGACGGAATATTATCTGTGATGAAAGTCAAATAGTTTGCATCCTCTTTCCGAGGCCATTTGGGTCAAAATACGCGCACGGTAACTTCTGTCACGAAACCATGTCATCGGTTCCCTAAAATGGCGGCCGGAGCTCTTTCGCACTTGTTCGCAAAGCTGTCCAGATCAGAACATTTTTTAACTGCGACGGTTTGTTGCGCTGTCGCATTGTCCGAATGGTCGACTTATATGTATTCAAGTTAAGGCTTAGTTGTTATTTTGCTGCCTACATTGGTGCATGGTGAGGAGAATATTACTTTGGTCAGCTGAGTTTCGATTGCGGTCGTCTGCACACCGCGAACCGGACGATTCGATACATACAGGTGTCAACCCGGAAATGATATCTCACTTTACGATTATCAGCATGCGAGAGTCGGATGCCTAACATGTTTTGCCGTTCTGTCTCCTGCCATGAATAGATGGTGTCGATAAATTGATTATAAGGTTGAATATTGTTTATCTGTACTAGTGGGAGACAAAAATATGTTTATGTATATACATAATCATATATATCATGTCATTTCTAGCAATGACTGAATGAGAACAGAATGTAAAAAAGCAACAACATTGCAATGATTTGTTTAGTTCATATGACATTTTTAACTGTTCTATGCCAGATAAGCCCAACTGTATGACTATGAGATTTAAGAACCACGTTGTAGATACAGAAAAAAACAAAACAAACAAAAAAACCCACATGGTTTTAGTTTTGTTAATAAGTTTTGACAGCTTCATATTCAGTTCCAAAGGATCATCACACCATGCAGACTGGTCCATATAGACAACACCACACACCACATCTGCTTTATTCAAAAGAAGGAAAAATAACAACAAAAAACACCGAGTGGTAGGACTATAGTATAAGCCTTTATGATGGACTGGGCCTTGAGAGCCTATATATATGCCATAGGTATAGATATCTAAAATATTAGACTTAAAGTTAAATGAAATAGGATTTATGAATTACACAACATAAGCATAGAAATAAGTAAAAATGTATTGCAGTGTGTATTAAAATTAAATATATATGTATAGAAGGCAAATTACTGAATGAGAATAAGACTGAATAAGTGTTAAGAAATAAACTTAAGGAAATGATTATACAAACACACTACATCCCCACAAATACCTAATGATAAATGAATGACTTAGTTAAATTTCATTGAAAGGCTTCGGTTGTTGCTGCTGCTTGTCCATGGATGTGCCAGAATATTAGGGATTTATTCATAATTACATATAACACAATCTCTCTCTCTCTCTCTCTCTCTCTCACACACACATGCACAACACACACACACACACAGTGACACACATATACACACACAAGTTCACATTGTCTTACATGATATTACTTAAACAAGTGCACACTTTGGCTGAAATATTATTTTTAATGTTTACAGGTATAGTTCTGAGACTCACTCTGTGTGTGTGTGTGTGTTTCCAGATTTTGCTTGACATTTCACAGAAAACCACAAGATGCCTACAGCAACTACAGAAGCCTTAAGTGCGAAAGGTAACATTTTTCTGTTTATACATATAGTGCATTAATTCAGTGAGGTAGATATATCATGTGTTGTAACGTATATATATATATATATATATATATATAATATATATATATGTGTGTGTGTGTGTGTGTGTGTGTGTGTTCTTTTATCCAATACACTACATAAGTTTACTGCATAATACATCACACACAGAGACACACACATGCACGCACACTACGCATACTCGTGTATGTGTGTATGTATGTATCATTAATTATATGTATGTATACATGCCACATGATCATTGTTGTGTGTACTGTATTATATATAATTGTCACTGTCTGATGATTGCTGTATTATGTATTGATCTCTCTCTCTCTCTCTCTCTCTCTCTCTCAAAATATATATTAGATGGATTGTCGTTGTATTATGTATGGTGTTGGGTTTTTTTGCCATCTGTGTTAATGTGTATCAGGTTATTGTGTTGTTTTTTTTCCTTTAGTTTTAGTGTGTATCAGAATGTTGTGCTATGTGTTGTGAACAGGATGGTCAGTATATACTGTATTATGTACCAGACAATACTGACATTGTGCCATGTTTGTCGCACCAGATGGGGTGGAGTTCCTCCGTGACAATGTGGACGATTTGGAGGTGGCAGGAGCAGAAGATAGGGAACTGGATTTCCTGAGAAAGATTTTTGAAGATCCAGCATTGTTACAGCTTGTAGATGTAAGTAGATCTGTAATGTTCCTTTAAGTTTCTGATGTTCACTCCAGCCACAGACGAACACTATGAACAGTTCATCTGTGTGAATGTGAGAGGGTTAATTCTTAAAGCCCTGAATCACACATAAAATGGACTGCCATGATTCATTGATTGTCTACATGCATGTATGACTATGATTATGTTTTTAATTTGTACTATGTTGGGGTTTTTGTTTTTGTGTATTTGTTTTTTGGGGTTGTGTTTTTCACTGTCTACAGTTGTATATGTTTTGAACATATTTTATGCTTTTTTCCCTTTGAAAGTAACTCTGTGTGTGTGTGTGTGTGCATGTGTGTGTGCGTGTGTGTGTGTGATGATATTTATTGTAAAGTGCTTTGACGCCCCTCCTAGAGATGAAAGAGCTCGACAATCGTCCATTCATCATCTTCTTCTTCTCCTCCTCCTCCCTGTCGTCCTCCTCCTTCTTCTCCTTTTTCTTCTTCTCCTCCTCCTTCCTCCCCCTTCTTCTTCTGTTTCTTCTCTCTCCACTATAATCAAATTCTAGCCCAAATAGTTGGGACAGCAGTTGCCTTCTCTGCTGTTCTGATGGTCATGGTTAGACACGACTGACTATCATAATTGTTTTACGGGAGGCGTTTGAAGCCCACTATGTACAGATTCATTGTGGGTGTGATGTGCAGATTCATGAGAACTTGGAGGTGAAGCTCCCCAGGGCCCGTGACCACGAGGCGGTGGAGACCGCCAGAGATGTGCTGGATCTGTGCGGGGTGCAAGCCACCCGCAACCAGGCAGCTGCCGAACTCCGCAGCGTGATGGACACACCCCATTTCAAGGTATTCAAACAAACCAACAAAGAGACAGTCAGACAATTCAAGCAAACAGACAGTTAAACAAACAGACAGACAGACTATTCAAACAGACAGACAGACAAACAAACAATTTAAACAGATAAACAAGCAAACAGACAGATAATTCAAACAAACAGTTTAAACAAACATTTAATTACACATACTTAACCGTGACCCAACTAGTGCAGACTCCGGCAGGGGTCTGACATTCCTGTCCTGTGCAAACTACTATCCGCCTATGCGGAGAAAACGAAACTATGGCCGATAACCTCCTGGAAGTAGGTAACCTCCCCTTTGTCCCGCTGGCTAGCGCCCTCTTTTTCCGGCAGCCATCATGACTCCTGTTCCTGTGCTCTTCATACGGCTAAGTTTTTTTCCGTATTTTCTGCCTGTCTGTCGATTCTCTGGCGTTCTTGTTTGTTGTCAAATTATGTCTCCAACCAGGTCACATAATTATGTAGCTCAATTGGGGAATCGTGCTAAAATTAAGGCACGATCGCAATCGATTCGCTGACACTCTGGGCCCTCTACTCCTGGCCCTCTCAACAACGCCAACCCGCCGCCTTCTCCACTTCCTCCGCTCCCTCCGGTTGACTCCAGACCTCCGCCACCTCCTACACCTCCTCTGGTGACTTCTAGAGGTTTGTGGTCACACACTCAGGTCAGTGTTACCTTTAATGTCATTTTTATCGATCCGCGAACTCACTCGACGCGATCCGCGTTTTCTCGGCCCTGCCAGTCGGCAGTGTACGAGTCGATCTCCTTTATCTCTTTACCCATACCCACAGTTGCACCAATGGAATGGCCACAATCCCTTTGGGGAAAAAAAAAGAAAAAAAAAAGGGCAGCTTGTTTTGGATCCGCACGTTAGACTGGGCCCTATGTGCGATGCGTCCGTGGTGGCGGCCGTGACATCGGATCACGCGACTCCCCACGCGGCATGCCTCGACCGTCTCGGATCCAATGGCGACCGAGGCGCGTAGGGGTGCCCTCCCCTGGTGTAGGGAGGAAGGTGGACCACTAGGGGACACGCTTGCCCATACGCGTGCACCCCCCTCCTTGTCCGGATCACCCGATCCAAGGGAGGTAACCCCTGCTTCGGCACCCTTGCCGGTGACCGCCACAGTTATTTCCCTTGCACCGGCACTGCTCCTCGCCTTCAGTGCGAGTGCGTGCACGGTCCTACCAAGCTATGCGGTGATGACCCCATCTGCCACACTAGTAGGGGGCATTAAGTATAAATCCTGCACTTTGTGATAAAAACATAATAATTGACATACATGTACAATAAGTCCTAATGAACCCATTAAGCGAGGGATCCACTTTTCCAGTGGCTTGTGGCAAGCGTAAAAATTAATTAAAATTAATTACGAAGACCATTTATACCACTCACACGCGAATGGTACACCATAGTATTTAGCAAGGCGGGATGTGGCGTGACCCCGGCCTGACCCGCAGCTGTCAGCACCTTCCCTATTTCAGGGACTGGCGCTTAGCGCGCACTGCGCTGGTTTGGTTGTTCTCATCGCCCATGGCAGACCAGAAACTGAAGTACGGCAATCCTTAGCGACAAAAGTTAGATTTTTAAAACGAAAGTGTTATGCCTTTTTCTTTCTTTCTTTTAAAAAAAAAAAAAAATCATTTAAAAAAATCTGCTATTGAAGTGTGGTAATCAACAATAGGGTATTGCTATTGCGTTTAATTTTTAGATGAAAGTATTATATAACTGTAACTGTACAGTTTACAAAATGAGTGAATTAATAAATTAATAAATAGATAAATGAATAAATAACGAAAGAAAGAATGACACAGAGAGAAAGAGAGAGAGAGAAGAAAATTAAAAAGAGATTGTTTGGTTTGTACAAGACAAAATAAGCTAATTAATTTATGGACTTAATGGTAGCTATTGACAACCCTGTAGATTGCATATTCTGTAAGGAAGTATGGTTAAATTGATTTTTTCGTATGATTAGAGCATATAGCCCTGAAGAGGCCTTCACAGTCGACAGGGTTCTGAACAATGTGAAATTGAAACTTAAAGAAATGAGCTCGCCACAACTGTCTTGCTTTGTTCTCAGAGAGAGTTATGTCATGTCAATGCAGACAAGTATGTGGTTGCTGTGATCCGCCACAGTCCAAGTCGTGGTGGAAATCAACTGGAATCTTTGTGCGTTATGTCAAACAGCATCACAAGAAACTTTGACCTGCCCAACCAAGCGAGAATGTGCTGGTTACGCCTATGTTACTGAAACCTTTGCTGATTTTAAAAGATTAGGACATTGCCCAATTCTGTTGATCTGTCTTTGTTTGATGAAGGAGATAGATATGAAGCAACGTTTCTACATTTTTCTAAGTGGCAGAAGAGATGTAGAACAGAGGAAAGCAGGGACAACCTCTAAAAGGAGACTGGGAGCATATATATATATAAGAATTTCAAATCCAGTGCTAGTCCTGTGAAAACAAGAAACCTGTTTGGTATTCATGAGAATAAATTAATGCATTTTTTTTAAACAGTGATGAGGGTATACTGCAAGGAGCTGGACTTAGGACTTGATTACAGGATGAGAAACTGTGCAGAAGAGCTTCAGGATAGAAGTCTTTTAGTTAAATTTGCTTCAGGGGACATGGTAACAATAGATGTGTACCATACACATGCTCATTTAACTCTATGGACGTGCTGACAATCTGTCAAATGCAAACTCACGAGAGAAAAATAAAGACATGGACGATGATATGTCTCAGTTGTGTAGAATATACACGTATGGACTGGCACAATCAGGAATCGAGCAAACTGAAGTGCATTCATCACGTATCAAACATAAACTTCGCACAGCTCTTCCAGACCCCATTGCCACTTTACAAGGCAGAGAACTCTCCTAATGTTTGACAAAAACCTCGGTGACACCGTCAAGAAACACGCAGTTATGATTCAGAAGCCTCACATCTGGCAAAAACCGCTGAGCTGATTAGAAGTGATCTGTTGTAGCTAGATAGTTCATTCAATGGCAAATTCATCCACAGAATGTCAAGAAAATTGTATACATTTCACCTTAAAAGCGCCCATCAGCATGATGACCAGTGGGCCAGATTCCATTGAAGAATTAACCACTCCACACCAGATTCAAACTGTTGTCAGTATATCACAGATAATTGCATATAAATGCAAAAAATAATTAAAAGCAACATCACACAGACAACAGGACACAGACATCATTCCTAATCTACTGGCCTTAAGTTCATTGTCAGACAAGAAAGAAAGGGCTGGTTGAAATCCTTCATAGCCTTGACCTTGGAATCTCATACACGCATGTGTTGTCTATTTCAACAGATATTTCAAACAGTATATAGCAAAAATTTGAAACAGACGGTGTAGTTCTTCCGCCAAGAATGATGACAAACATTTACATAGTTGGAGCGGTCGACAAAATTGACCACATCTCAAGATTGACAACAGCGGGAGACACCTTCCATGGGATATTTGATGCAGAATAAGCATGAAGACGCAGATGCAATTATGCACTTCACACCCCTAGTTCAGCAATCGGTGTCAGCCAGAATGGAAATAATGCCCCCCCCCTGTCACCTACACAAAAGTGCATCCAGTTGCTCTGACCTCCAAAGATGTCTAAATACCACCATGTGACGTCAGTGCAAAACCAGCCGTCAGACTTGAAAGCAAGACGCGCAACACTGAAAGTGAATGGTTGGTGTACTGCAAAGGTGTCAGCGTAGTGAGCAAGGATGGAGGGGCGGATGAAGACATCAAGAACCGCATCAACAAAGCGAGGCATGCCTTCAACACCCTGCGGCCAATTTGGAACTCTTCATCTCTTTCCACTCACGCCAAACTGAGGATCTTCAACATCAACGTTAAGGAGTCCTCTCGTGTGGCTCTGAAACATGGCGAACAACCAAGACGAACACAAGCAAACGACTGGCCTTCATCAATAGATGCCTGCACCGTATTTCAAATGATCAGATGACCAGAGACAGTATCAAATGCCTGCCTCTGGAGAAGAACCAACCAGGTGCCCATTAGTGAGGAGATCAGGAAGAGGAAATGGGGCTGGATAGCAATACCCTTCGAAAGCCTCCAGACGACACCACAAGACAAGAGGCGAGCTGGCTGACCAAAGCAGACCTGGAAAAGAAGCTTGGAGGATGAGATGAAGGCACAGCCGGATGGACATAGACCCGGCTGAAGAGAGCAGCCAAAACCCGAGTCCGCTGGAGTACTGTTGCATCCCTATGGTCCAGAAGGAGTCAAGAGGCAAACATCAAATAAGTAAGTCACTGCAAAGGTGTCATTGAAGATGAACGTGAGATCGCCACTGGTACACTTTCCTGGTCAGACTTCCATGCTGCACGTCATGAGTATCTGGACAGACAGACTTGCAACATTGGCTATGCTATCAGAAAATGTGCACTGAATCGCAGTGACAAAACATGTAATGGACGTCGTGCAGCCTGCGGTGGAGCATCCAGGGCAGCATGGAGTCATTGGACCAACCTGTGTATGCCCTGGGCAAGAAAAAAAGTGAAATGTGAAATTACAGTCACCAGTGTGCGCAACGGTATATTCAAATTTCTCCTTATCCTCCCACATCAGACTGCTGTAAAGGACTGCAGGACAGAAGGCAGTCAGGCATCAGCGACAAGACCCACCACCCTTCCTTGGAAGCACTCTTTACCCTTATGAGAATGAGAAGGATTTTACTATTCTACAATCATTCTTCTCCACATTGAATCTAGTAAGTACGATATTGTCTGTCAGTGCTGAAAGAAAGGCAAAACAAGCGAATTGAGCGTATATGTTTGCAGTTTTTGGTGAATGCTTGATATGAATTAAAAACGTATCCAAGCAAAAATGTTTTAGACATGCGTGTGGTGCCTCTGGAAATTGGCAGAGCTGATCGACCTTGATTATACTTACATTCATAGATTTATGATTGATTTTCTTTAATTACAAGTATATAATAAATAATAATAATAATGGTACTTATATAGCGCTGAATCTTGTGCAGAGACAAATCTAAACGCTTTCGCACCAGTCATTCTCACGCACGCATAACTCTAAAACTGGACAAACTAAAGACAAGGAAGAGGCAGGGAAGGGAGGCTATTTTGGGAAGAGGTGGGTTTTAAGGCCAGACTTGAAAGAGCTGAGTGTGGAGACTTGACGAAACAAAAGAGGAAGTTCATTCCAATTGCAAGGTCCAGAGACAGAGAAAGAACGGCGGCCAACAGTCGAGAGTTTGAATCTGGGTATGCGTAAGTGGAGTGGATCCGAAGCTGATCGTAGTGAGCGAGATGGAGTGTAGAGGTGAAGGCAGCCACAGAGATAGGAAGGGGCTGATTTGTGAATACATTTGTAGCATAGAGTGCTGATCTTGTACTTTATTCGGTGTGAGACAGGGAGCCAGTGGAGATGTTGCAAAAGAGGAGTGATGTGCTCAGATCTTTTCTTTCTGAGGACGAGTCGGGCAGCAGAATTTTGTATGTGCTGAAGGGACTGAATGGATGAAGCAGGCAAACCAGACAATAGAGAGTTACAGTAGTCAAGGTGAGAGAGAATGAGAGAAACGACAAGTCTAGATGTTGCGTCAATGGACAGATATTTCCGGATGGAACTGATGCGCCGCAGTTGACAGTAGCAGGATTGACATGTCTGATTGATAAATGTTTGCATGGACAGTGTGTTGTCAAGGACAACGCCGAGGTTCCTGACTGAACTGGACAGAGGGATGGATGTACTGCCAAGTTTGATTGTATTAGTTGTAATGGAAGAGAGTTTTTGTTTAGTTCCTATGATCATTGTTTCAGTTTTGTCCACGTTCAGTTGTAACTTATTTAGAGTCATCCAATTTTGAATATCCAGGAAGCAGTTAGATGTTTCTTGCAAGAGCGACAACAGTTTTTCAGGTGTATCACTCTTCTGGAGTTGAGTGTCATCAGCATAAGAATGATGACTGACATTATGGCGGTTGATAATTTCAGCGAGAGGAGCAGTGTACAGTGTGAAGAGCACTGGGCCTAAAACAGATCCCTGTGGGACTCCATGTTCAATTTTAACGGGTTCAGACTGGAAATTATCAACAATGACAGACTGGAATCGATCAGTGAGATAAGATTTGAACCAGTTTAAAACAGTGCCGTTGATACCAAATGTAAAATGAAGACGGGAAAGAAGGATTGAATGGTCTATCGTGTCAAAGGCGGCTGACAAGTCGAGAAGAGTGAGAAGGGAGATCTGTCCTGAGTCGGACGCTAGCAGTAGGTTATTCAGGATGTGGAGGAGAGTGGTTTCGGTGCTGTGGTCAGCATGATAGGCAGACTGAAATGGGTGGATGAGATTGTTGAAACAAAGGTGATTCTTGAGCTGTTGTATCAGTATCATCAATGTCATATCTTAAGAGACTGAAGTACTTTGCAAAATATCAACTCATGGCAGAAGAAATTCAAAAAGAGGCTTAGTTGCTATCATAAACGGCACCCAAAGATCTAGACACATCTTTTTTCCCCTCCCCCTTCTTTTTTTTTTTTTTTTTTTATTTTTATTTTGTTTGTTGTTGTTGTTTTTTGGGTTTAAAAAAAAAAAATTTGTTTAGGGTACAAGTAGCCCAGAGAAAGATGAAAAATATGCACATGTTCTTTAAAATGTATGAGCAACATAACAGTGCACATTCAGATTAAACAACGACCAGTTAGCATCACTGACCCTGTGACCTATTTTCTATTTTTATTTTATCTTTATTATTTTTGTCACGAAACACTCCTGAAGACATTCACATAACATAGCAAGTACATAATAGCATAATTAACATTCGGAGGCCACATTCTGGACATTTTCACGTGTGAAATTGGGTAAGAAAACAAAATAACCGAGAAAATAAGTGTCATTTGTTTTGAACTCAGTGACCTACTTTAGACGCTGACCACACCCGCTTCCGGTGCAGTGATAAGGTGGATCCCTTGCTTGAATGAACCACAAATGAATAAGGAATAAGAAAAACCAAACAGAATGTTTTTATCATGAAGTGCAGCTTTCACCTGTTTTTCGGACTTAATGCCCCCCACTACACTGCTGAGTGCTGCTGTTTCCCATCCACTAATGGTGTCTCTGCAAGCTACTCAACCAAACAATCAGCAACTCATCGCTAACTTGCTGCAGCAATTATGCACCACTATGCCTTCCGGTGCCGCACCTTGCGTCTGCACAGCCCCTCGCCCACAGAGCAGGTACGTGCACGCCCCATTGGAACTTCGGAAGTGTTGGATTCTTCTGCCCCATTGCCTAACTCTGGGTAATGTTCAACTTTAGAATACTAAACTCAGGGGGGCTGTGGTAATGTTCAACTTTAGAATACTAAACTCAGGGGGGCTGTTTACCCAGACTGATATTGGCACTTCCACGTTGGAGTACCTCTTATTTCATATCATATCATGTCATATCAATATCAAGGCGTGCAGGCCTGACAAGGCCTTTTACCCGCTTGAAGTGGGGAAGAAAAAGAGAGTCCCCACGTATGTCTGATGCATTTCTCAACATTGAGTGCGCAGTGCTTGAAAAATCAATAAATATGTAAATGAGTTTTGTATTTAAAGTTTTTAAAATAAATATCAAGATAATTTTTAAATGTATTAATAACTCGATCCTGCCTCTCGGCAGTGCTCGGGCCGATCTTGTCTATCACTTTATCCGTCAACACACAACTGACAACTGAACGTCGGTCCTCTCGCAGGAGCTTTTCGCGAGATTGGACCGCCGTTCAGCAACAGGGGGATGCACATCCCACGGCAAGCCGACGGACTTGTCACCCCCTCGTCCACGACGCCCATAACACTGGATTACGGCGCCGTCATGCCACATGCCCCGACCGTCTCGCGTCCGATGGCGACCGATTCGGGTTGGGAGGCCCACGGCACTAAGGGACATTATAATTATTCCCCTTGCGGTCGTTTTCACCTGTGTCGGTTACGGTGGCATCGAACCACGGACTCTCACACACAACATGACACTCCTCCCTGTTCAGCGAGGACACGTCGCACCAGGGGGATATGTGCCCAAAAGACACCTTCCTTTTCGACGATTTTCGGCGCCAAGGGAGGCAACTCCACATTTGTAACCTAGGCGCTGGAAGCTGTGGTTAGTTTCGCCGACACAGCGCATCACTCCTGCCCCCCGTGCTGTCCACCAACGATGTTTTCTTTCGGTTTCTCATTGGGTCCTCATGCCCAGTCAGGGACTTTACACATCTTTGCATAGCAACTGCACTTTTCTTGCTGTTTTTCTGAGGCTGTTGGCCACAGGAAATACATCACAATATTTCCCCTTCTATCCATTTGATTTATTATCACAAGCAACAATCACGAAATATATATATATATAAATATTTAAAAAAAATCTATATACATGTATATATATATATGCATATATATATATACATATATATATATATACACACACACACACACATATACATATATATGAGATATATTGCTACATTCATACACATTTCTGCTTTCACTTATAGATATGTACTTATCCCCCGGTATACACATGTGTATGTGCTTATTGGATAGGTTCAGACGACTTTCATATTAACATGTACAATTATATTTCTATTTCTGTTCATTGACATTTATTCATTGAGATTCCCTACATAGCAATGTAGGCACACTTGCATTTGCGGCCTTCTGTTCACATTGCCCAGAACTCTCTGCCTCTACGTACTGGCACTTTATTCATATGCGTATGTACATCTCATATGTAGGTGCATGGACAGATTCCTTTCCATTGATGATTATGCACACTTACCCATTTACTTGGGTATATCTGTGCACGCTACACGTATGCTTATACAGCCACTTATTTCTTGTGTCTCGATCTCTTGTCATTGGCATACTTCTGACATCATCACTTGAGCTGATGGAAGTTTTTATTCCCTTGGCACATATATGTATTCATTTTCATAAATTCATCCCTACCTTGCTTTTGGAGGACGACTGCACTCACAAAAAAAATAAATAAATAAATAACATAAATAAAAAAAAAAAAAAAAAATAGCCTCATTCACGCCTGAATGTATGCTCCTTCACATTTCAGTAGTGGCTGGTCCTTAGGGATCCACACACACCCCCTTCACACCCACAGGGCTAAGAATGCCCTCTCTTGGTGCAAGGACGGACAAGGCAACCCAACTCATTTGCCTGCAACAATCACCCATAAGGCTGGAGATGCACAAGGAGGGATGAGGCAGTCCAACTTAGAGGTGCCACTCTGGACACACATGCCCTTCATTCCTTCCAAGTTTGTAAGGCATCCCTTCTTTCTCCCCTTGCCTACAACAACCCTTGGTTTGCACCACTGTGATTGTGACAGAGCCCCACACAGGCCCTACATCCTAGCCAGCCTTCCCATGAAGAGGTGTCTATCTTGCCTTCCAAGTTATAGTGGACCCAAAAACTGCCCACTGGGCAGGAGACAATCACCCTCAGCCCATCTCTTCCACTCCTCTCTAGTAGCAGAAGGCCTGGGTCATAATTGTTTTCCTCTACATTTGGGAGAAAGGCATATTGACGAGGACGGATGCGTCCCACAAAGCACAACGAACCGTCCATTAGCCACAGGGGTGTACCTTTCTGCCCACTCATACCAGCACAGGCAGATGCCGCATTCAAGCACATCAGTTCACCCCATCACCTTGCTTGAACACAAGTCCAGCATCAACAGTCTCAAACAATTGGCGTTTGAAAGCACTTTCTGCACTTAGTCTTCCCTGCCCGATCCTTTCGGCCTCTACACACAACCACTGCTGTGGTTACAGATGCGCATTCCTCCTCAAGCACTGTCTTTCCAATGAGACACTTCCAGGGGTTTCTAGCCTAGGCAGGCTATCCCATCATGGAGCCCCAGCCTTCGGTCAAGGGCCTGTCAGAGGATGACTTTGTTGTCACTTCAGAAGCAAGCACCATGTCTTTCTGACACACGGTTGCACCACAAGACCCCGTCAACTCTTTCCGGCTTCCTTACATTGCAACATAACCTGCATGGTGAACACCTTCGTCCCTGAAGCACACAGCAGCTGTTTCCTGATTTACCCATGCTGATTGGTGTCCTCCTAGGAGCAGTATATGATAATCAGTCGTGTACGACAGTCTCCATCTGAACAGCAGAGGAGGCATCTGCTGTCCAGTCTATTCGGGCTGGAATTCGATTATACAATTTATAGTAGAGAGTGTTTTGCCCAAGTTGCATCCCCGGTCCCTCAATCAAGAGGGCCTTAGGACTCATCATTGGGACGGTTCCCAAAGGCTACTTAGGCCTAAGGCTACAGCACTAAGTCCCAGTGCAATTTGACTTCTAGTCTGAGAGACATAGTCATTCGTGAAAGACTAAGCTGCAAATGATTTCCCTTTGCAATTAAGAAACCACTGATAATACAGCTTTCACCTTGCAGTTGGCCATACTAAAAACGTATGTCAGATCAGTGCTTTGATGTCAATAGCCAGTACAACACATCTTGAGCCACTTACCTCCCTGCCCCGCCCCGCTCCATCCCAGACTCAGTGCGCACCACACACAGCCAGAGGCCTGTCATGGATCCGGTCCCCTTTCTCACTAAAGAACCTTCAGCAAAAAAATTTTCCCCATGGAAACCCTCTTCCATTTGGGAATTCCACCACAGAATGAGACTCAGTGACCTGTGGGCACATGAAATGCACTTCCACAGCCTGATCCAACCCAGCCATTGACTGCCGACAACTTTCTGCAGGTTACTCCAACATGCCACACTCAGGTAGAGAAGCCACCAAGCCTTCCGTATGCCCCTTCGTGATGGTACCTACCTGGGCGATTACACAACCCTGTCCCAGAGACACCAGGGACATCAAGTCTTTTGTTGCCAAATGTCTGCCATTCTATGCATAGGCAACATACCAGTGCTGTCATTTTTTGACAACGTCAAAAAAAGGGGGGGGGGGGGTAGTGCCCATCGCCTGTCTGCTCGCATGGAGGAGCTCTACAGATCTGGTGGTCATGCCTGAGGCAGGCCCAACACGGTGACCTACCTCTGTCTCGTGCCACAGTTTCCTTCAAACACAAAAATCACTTCCACTCTCGGCCCACATCCGTTGTGGAATCATCAGATCAAACCACATGCGCACCTCCTTGCATTGACGCTCATCCGCTCAGCTGTGGTCCACAGACCTCCCCCACAATACAGCTGTGGACCTCTGTCTTCTTTACCCGCACCAATGTCCTTAGGCGACACAGTACACTCTACTTTCATCAAATTTTACTTGAGGGACACCTGTCGCTTTAGGGATGATGGCTCATCGACTTCTACCAGAAAGACGTCGCACGCCTGCGGGTTGATGGCGCAAGAGCCATCGCTTCTGTGGTAGTTGCACAACAGACCATCACAGCACACAGACAGTAGAACAGGCGAGCCCTCCACCTTGTCGCGCTATTCTGCACAAGTTGGGTCACGGTTAAGTATGTGTAATTAAAAGGAAATTTTCTATCTAAAATTACGTTTAAATAACATACTTACCGTGACCCAAATTTAAGACCCTCCCGTCCTCCCCGCTTCCTGTTCTCCCTGCTTGCTGCGCTGGTGATGGCATATTGCCGTCAAAAGAGGGCGCTAGCCAGCGGGACAAAGGGGAGGTTATCTACTTCCGGGAGGTTATCGGCCGTAGTTTCGTCTGCTCCGCATAGGCGGATAGTAGTTTGCACAGGACAGGAATGTCAGACCCCTGCCGGAGTCTGCACTAGTTGGGTCACGGTAAGTATGTTATTTAAACGTAATTTTAGATAGAAAATTTCCTATTAGACAGACTATTCAAACAAACATACAGACAGACAGACAATTCAAACAAACAGAGAGTCAGACAGACGATTCAAACAAACAGAGAGACAGACAGACAAATCAAACAAACCAACAAAGAAAAAGAGAGACAATTCAGATAAACAGTGAGACAGACAGGTGATTCAAACAGAGACAGAACAATTCAAACAAACAGTGACAGACAGTTCAAACAATTCAAACAAACAGACAGTTCAAACAAACAAAAGACAGGCACACAGATAATCATTACGCGTGTCGTGGTGGTGACAGGCTCTCCTAATGGCACATGACGACGTGTGCAACAAACGTTACGAGGAGCAGTTTGAGACGATGATGCTGTCGGAACCTCCACCCCCTGTTTACAATATGGCTGCCGAGCAAGTTCGCTTTGTCAACGTCCACAAGATGCCCAGTGAACCTCTGGTGAGACCATCTCTATGACTGTTTAAAAAAAAATCTAATTTTCATTCAGTTTAATCAAGTCATTCTACTTCAGGTATGAGTTTACTCGTACCATGATTACATCGCTTGTGGACCATTTACAAGATTTTTCATACCAACACACTATTCTTCTTCTTTTTCATTTGTGGGCTGCAACTCCCACGCTCACTCATATGTACATGAGTGCGCTTTTATGTGTATGACCGTTTTTACCCCGCCATGTAGGCAGCCATACTCCATTTTGGGGGTTTTCTGACATGGATTTCAGGATCTTTAATGTGCATATTTGATCTTCTGCTTGCGTATACAAACGAAGGGTGTTCAGGCAACAGCAGGTCTGCACATATGTTGACCTGGGAGATTGGAAAAAATCTCCACCTTTTACCCACCAGGTGCCGTTAACAAGATTAGAACCCAGGACCCTCAGATTGAAAGTCCAACACTTAAACCACTCAGCTATTGCTCTGGTCACACTATTCTAATTTCGTTTATGAGTACTTGGTACAGTTGGCATTCGAAACTGAACCGTTTACGGATTCTGGAGGCATGAAAATGGAGAATTGTTGATTAAATGGGTCGGACAAAGCTTTGTGAACCACTTTGTTTTTGTTTTTGCAGTAGTCTCATGTAGTGCTAGTCCAGGGGAGTTGTAACAGGAATGTAGCGGTGGGGTAGAATGAATTATACATTTATACACCACCACAAATAAGAGCCAAAAATAAAGATAAAAATTTTTAAAGAAGAAAAAGAAAGAATAAAGGAAAAAGAGAAGATAACAATATTTGTATTTGTATTTCTTTTTATCACAACAGATTTCTCTGTGTGAAATTCCAGCTGCTCTCCCCAGGGAGAGCCTGTCACTACACTACAGTGCAACCCTATTTAAAAATATTTTTTCCTGCATGCAGTTTTATTTGTTTTTCCTATCGAAGTGGATTTTTCTACTGAATTTTGCCAAGAGCAACCGTTTTGTTGCCGTGGGTTCTTTTACATGCGCTAAGTGCATGCTGCACACGGGATCTTGGTTTATCATCTCATCCGAGACTGCTGCTAAGAGAATATGTCAGGAGAGAAAAAAAAAAATCAGCTTTGAAATTGCAAGACAGAAAATCCAGTCGGCCAAAGTACATTTGTGCCTCAGTATGCACATGCAAAGACATGCGTATTAATACGTATGACATTGCATGTGCATCTACATATACACATACATTGACATAATACATGCAAATTCAGTGACACTCAAAATAAAAATTATATTTTTAATCTTGTTTTCAACTAAAGCTAAATTTGTGAACCATTTTGCTCTGAAGCCATTCATATCTCACATTAACTACCCATTACAATTTTCAGTTGTATTTTTTGGCTGTTGTTAGGTTGGGGGGAGTTGTAGTCATCTACTTTTGTTGTTGCAGTTAACCATGGAATTTGGCCAGCACAAGCAGTTGCAATGAAATGGGTCTCTTGTGAGTCCCTCCAATTCAGCTGTTTGTGGGTGAAAGGGAGGGGTGTGTGTGGGGTGGGGGGGTGTGGGGGGTGGTGGAGTGATGGCCTAGAGGTAACGCGTCTGCCTAGGAAGTGAGAGAATCTGAGCTCGCTGGTTTGAATCACGGCTCAGCCGCCAATATTTTCTCCCCCTCCACCAGACCTTGAGTGGTGGTCTGGACGCTAGTCATTCGGATGAGACGATAAACCGAGGTCCCGTGTGCAGCATGCACTTAGCACACGTAAAAGAACCCACGGCAACAAAAGGGTTGTTCCTGGCAAAATTCTGTAGAAAAATCCACTGCGATAGGGAAAAAAAAAAAACTGCACGCAGGAAAAAAAAAAAAAAATGGGTGGCGCTGTAGTGTAGCGACGCGCTCTCCCTGGGGAGAACAGCCCAAATTTCACACAGAGAAATCTGTTGTGATAAAAAGAAATACAAATACAAATACAAAAATACATTGTTTTTTTGAATATCTACAAAATGCCAAATGAACTTGTAAGATGATTGTTTCTGGTAGTCATTAACTCATTCTACCCCACAGCTACATCCCTGCTACAACTCCCATGGACCAGCACTACCTGAGACCACTGCAGTGAAAAAAAGAAAAGAAAAAAGGGGGGTGATTCACTAAAATGGCGAAAATTGGCACCACTGAACACCACCGAAGTGACTCAGCAGCAGTGCAGGGTCTCCTCTGGTGTGTGGCCTCCTGGCGACCTAACATCGATGGTTCCCTGTGGACTGCTGACGCTGGAACTGCGACGGATGAACCTGGGTGTGGCCGTGTATGGGGGAATTTAAATGAGCGGCGTGGGAGTAATGCCACTGAAATGGTGCAGATGATGGGGCAGCAAAAAAAAAAAAAAAGGCGAAAATTGATGATTTAATTGCTTGAACAAAGCTTTGCTTTCATGCTTCTGGAATCCATAAACAGTTCAGTTTAGAATGCCAGCTGTACAAAGTAAGAATAAACAAAATCAGAATAGTGTGTCCGTACAAGAATACACGTGCCTTGCCAAAAGGGGAAGTAATCATGATACAAGTCAACTCATGCCTTGAGTTGGAATGAGTTCAGATGGGGGTCGCAGGGATGTGGATGAGCAATGGACATAGACATATCAAGGGGTGAGAATGTCCAATCATAGACATATCAAGGGGTGAGAATGTCCAATCATTTTATTGCTAAAGAGGTCAAAGTGTCCCATTACTATTTCTTTGGGTCATTGTCCAGTGCAATGTAGTATTGCATTGGAGTTTTTAGTAAAATTATTATAGATTTTGATTTCCACTACTATGTCCTCATGTGCTCTTGTGTGGAATAATGCAGTAACTTGGGCAAGACACTCTCCACTATAATCAAATTCTAGCCCAAATAGTCGGAACAGCAGTTGCCTCCTCTGCTGTTCTGATGGTCATAGTCGGACACGACTGACTATCATATCATATAATGCACTATTGTATTTGTATTGTCTCATGTAAGATCCTTAAAGCCTGTTATATGAGGAGTTTGCGCCATATAAGTACAAAATATTATTATTGTTATTATTACATTCCTTTTTTTTTCAGCTCAGAGTTTATGCTTGACAAACTTCAGTGACATGTTGATCCTCCCGAAACAACCAGTTCAATCAGAACAAGGCAGGCGTCATTGCAGCCTCTAGGCAGATTAACCATGATTTAAGAAAACCATATGTGTGGGTGTGTTTCAACAGGGAATCACGGTCAAACTGGACGAGAAAGATGAGCTGGTGATCGCGCGCATCCTGCAAGGCTGTCTGATTGACAGGCAAGGTATCTGATCTCCTTTCTTTCCTCTGAAGTGCTGTGGAATAGTGTTCCTGAATTTTCCTGTTTTTTCTGGTATCTGGGACCTGTATCTGCTCTCTTTGTGTCATAGATTTAAAGAGATAGAGAAAGAGGGAAAGAAAGAAAGAGGGAGAGATGGATTTATACACTGAGATAGCTGGCTAGATATAGACATATCTTTTCTATCTTACAAATAAACAAAGAGTGGTAACTCTCTCCAAACACAAGGCACACAACTTGAAGTCATTGCTGTGTATGCTACTGATTCAACGAGTACACAGGTGAATGAAAACTCCATCGGAATAAACCCAGACACTTCCTCTAAAGAGGAAGCTCCGGGCTTGTCCTTATACCAATCATCTGTCGTGTACACACTGCAGCAATGACAGAAGAAATGTGTTCACACAAATTAGCTTTATATTCAAGACTGGCATAGACTTTAAATGTAGCTACTTTCGTTTTCTCCGCATAGGCGGATGGTAGTTTGCACAGGACAGGAATGTCAGACCCCTGCCGGAGACTGCACTAGTGGGTCATGGTAAGTATGTTATTTAAACGCAATTTTAGATAGAAAATTTCCTATATACTACAGAATGTACGGACAATACAGAACAAACACATGGTTGCATTGACTTGGAAGTTGCGTACCTTGTGTACGGAGAGAGTCACCACCCTTTGTTTTTTAATCATTTACTCCCCTAGCTTCGTTATTCCATCACGTTTCCTATCTCACTGCTTTCACCTGTCAGGCCTGCTGAACGTGAACGACGTAGTGCGGGAGGTGAACGGAATACCCGTGTGCACGCCGGAACAGCTCATGGAGGTCATCCGGGACTCCGACCCCACCATCACCTTCAAGGTCGTCCCCTCCTACGAGAAGCAGCTGGAAACCAAACCGGTGAGACTGATGCTTCCGACTTCTGCTGCTGCAGCAACTACTATTGGTAGCGGCTCTGCCACTGCTACTACTGCTGCTACAACTACTACTTGTGGTGGTGGTGCTGCTGCTGCTACTGCTACTACTGCTGCTACAGCTACTACTTGTGGTGGTGGTGGTGGTGGTGGTGCTGCTACTGCTGCCACTGCTGCTACAGTCACTACTTGTGGTGGTGGTACTGCTACTGCTGCTGCTGCTACTTGTGGTGGTGGTGGTGGTGCTGCTGCTGCTACTGCTGCAACTCAGTATTTAGTTTCAGTTTCAGTTTCTCAAGGGGGTGTCACTGTGTTCGGACAAATTCGTATATATGCTACACCACATCTGCTTAAGCAGATACCTGACCAGCAGCATAACCCAACGTGCTTAGTCAGGCCTTGAGTGCATGGATATGTAACAACTTATCCCTTGAGGAAGGAATGAGACTGTTCCGAAAATTTGGAATACGTGACAGATTGATGTGTTTGTTTTTCTTTTCTCTCTCTCTCTCTTTAGATCTCTCTCTCTCTCTCTCTCTCTCTCTCTCTATATATATATATATATATATATATTGTGTACCTATCAGACTGGATTTCTTCTACAGAATTTTGCCAGAGGACAACACTCTTGTTGCCGTGGGGTCTTTTTTAGTGCACCAAGTGCGTGCTGCAAAGGGGACCTTGGTTTGTCGTCTCATCCGAATGACTAGACACACAGTTCGAGCTGATGTGTATTACGCTTCTGTAATTTCTGTTACACTTAGTTCCATTTTGTTTGTTGTTTTGTTTTGTTTTTATATGTATATGTTTTACTAAAGATTGCTTGTGAGAATGATTGTATGTCATCAAGTATTGGTAGTTTATTTTGAGCTTTTCTCTTTTTATTCCTATTGGTTGTTATTGCACTCTCAAAGAGTGCTTGCATGATGTTAGTTTTATGGATATCAACGCTGGTTTTTGCAGATCTACATGCGAGCAAAATTCAATTACGATCCAATGAAAGATCGTCTGCTGCCTTGCAAAGAGACTGGTCTCCCCTTTGAAGTGGGTGACGTCCTGGAAATCGTCAGGATGGCCGACCCCAACTGGTGGCAGGTACTGGCTGTTATTCATGTGAATAAAGATGTGTCATTTACTTGATTTAGTGCATCATAACGTATTCTTCTTAAAGATGTGTCACATAATGTGCATCTTCTTCGTTCGTCGGCTGCAACTCCCGCGTTCACTTGTATGTACACGAGTGGGCTTTTACATGCATGGCTGTTTTTTTAACTCGCCATGAAGCCAGCCATACTCTGTTTTCAGGTGTGTGCGTGTTGGGTATGTTCTAGTTCCACCGAACGCTAACATGGATTACAGGATCTTTAACGCAAGTATTTGATCTTCTGCTTGAGTGTACACATGAAGGGGGTTCAGGCACTAGCAGGTCTGCACATATGTTGACCCAGGAGATCAGAAAAGTCTCCACCCTTTACCCACCAGGTGCCGTTACCGAGATGTAAACCCTGGGACCCTCAGATTGAAAGTCCAACGCTTTAACCACTCAGCTATTGCACCTGTCATAATGTGCAGTATTGTGCATTTAAAAAATACTACATAAAAATGCATCACATCATACGAGCGTGTCAAACATACTTCATAAAGCTGTATCATAGAGTGCATGGTAAAATATACTGCATAAAACTGTGTCATATAATGCATGTCAAAAGACTTCATAAAGATGTATACTTTGTAAAAGTGTGTATGCATGTGTGTGTGTTTTTTTTATATGTATGTATGTGTATATAATTATGTGTGTTTATATACAACATATACATGTGTTTATGCAAGTGTGTTTGTGAATGTATGTGTGCATTTGCAAATGTGATTCTGTGTGTGTTTGTGCATGTGTGTCTGCCTTTGTGTGAATGCACATGTGTTTGTGTGTGTATGGCTGTGTTTGTGTGTGTGTATATATAATTGTGTGTGTGTGCACATGTTTGTGTATGCGCATGTATGTGTGTGCTTGTGTGAAGTTAGTGCGAGACTGTAACTGCTTTATTGGGAAGGGGGGAAAAATGTACAAGGTTAGGAAAGACACAGACCGTTTCAGTTTCAGTTTCAGTAGCTCAAGGAGGCGTCACTGCGTTCGGACAAATCCATATACGCTACACCACATCTGCCAAGCAGATGCCTGACCAGCAGCATAACCCAACATGCTTAGTCAGGCCTTGAGAGAAAAAAAAAGGTGAATAAATAATAGATAAACTTACATAAATAAATAAATAATAATTATAATATAAAAAGATAGTAGTAATAATAATAATAATAATAATAAAATAATGATAATAATAAATAGATCAATAAATAAATAAATAAATAAATAAGACAACAATGATGATAAATAAGCAAATAAATGTAAAACATGAAGACACACATTCACTTATACACCCGCACGTGCATAACAGATATGCCCCGCACATGCATAACAGATATGCCCCAAACACACAGACAGTGACCGACAGAACGGAAAGAGGAGGTTGTCATGTTTGTATGTTCACATTCAACTGACATACATTCAACTCATATAGAAATAGTTTACAAGATAATCTACATTGGCTGTTAACTCCTTCACCACCATAGAGGCGACCTTAGTCAACAAGACAGTGCACCGCCATTGTCAACATCAATGGGTCACGTCAAAAGAACAATTTTTCACATTGTAGCAAAGCTAGACAGTTGCAGCCAGTTTTCTAACCAAGAGAACAATGACTTAACTCACTCAGTACAGCCAGTCCTCTCTTCTCCTCTACACAGACCCCTCGGATGTCCAGTGGGTGTCTGAATGACCCAACCTTTAGCTTCCGTCGTCAGAATTGTGGTATTCTTTGTCAACATTCACCTCTTCAGTATAAGAGCCTTCCACTTGAAATATTTTGATGATGGTAATTGGGGTGAAACGCTGTTAACGTCGTCTCTTTCACTGTTCGTATGGAGAGAGTTAACCTTTGCCCCCTGTTTGAAGTGAAGAAGTCCACAGTGTTGTTCTGACATGAACCAAAGCCTGTGACCGACAGCATCGTTTCTAAAATATCTGGTGCTGGGGGAGAGTTTCTCACAGAGAAACTTGGTGGTGAAAGAGTTAAAGGAAAGTGCAGCACACAGGTAAGAAAAGATGCACGAAGGTAGAGAGAGGGAGGCCCACGGCCACACTCACTCACTGACTGACTGACTCACCTGTGTGACCAGGTAGTTGTTCAGTTTGGAGGCCAGGCAGTCCCGATCAAACAGCAGGTCCAGTACGGCCTCGCCATCGTCTTTTCTGTCCATCAGTTTGCACAAACACACACACACACATCATGCACACACACACCACACACACACACCATGCACACACAACATGCACGCACACACACAGCATGCACACACACAAGAGAACAATGACTTAACCTTTGCCCCCTGTTTGAAGTGGACAAGTCCTCCGTGTTGTTTTGACATGAACAGAAGCCCGTGACTAAGAGCATCATATCTGAAATAGCTGGCGCTTGGGAGCGTTTTCCACACAGACACTCGGTGGTGAAAGAGTTAATGGAGAATTTGGTCAGTGCTCTGACATATGTAAGGGGGGAGGAACCTCTCTCACCTCTGTCGCTCTTTCTGCGACAGCGTTCTTTTCCAGATAAGCTGGCCACTTTAAGGGATGCTTGTAAAGTCTAGAAAGTGCCAAGCATAGGTGCCTGCATAGTTGTACTTTTGGGATGATATGATAATTATATGATATGGATACTTATACAGCGCCTATCCTTGCTGACATGGATCACAGCATCTTTAACATGCGTATTTGATCTTCTGTGTGCATATACACACAAAAGGGGTTCAGGCGCCAGCAGGTCTGCATATATGTTGATCTGGGAGATGAGGAAAATCTCCACCCTTTACCCACCAGGCGCCGACACCCAGATTTGAACCCCTGGGACCCTCAGATTAAAAATTCAACATTTTAACCACTTGGATATGTGCCCGTCAGGAACACAAATATATAAGCATGCACTCAAGGCCTGACTAAGCGCGTTAACCACTTGGCTGTTGCGCCCGTCAGGGACACAGATATATACACATGCACTCAAGGCCTGACTAAGTGCGTTAACCACTCGGCTATTGCGCATGTCAGGGACACAGATATATACACATGCACTCAAGGCCTGACTAAGCGCGTTAACCACTCGGCTACTGCGCCCGTCAGGGACACAGATATATACACATGCACTCAAGGCCTGACTAAGCGCGTTAACCACTTGGCTACTGCGCCCGTCAGGGACACAGATATATACGCATGCCCTCAAGGCCTGACTAAGCGCGTTAACCACTCGGCTACTGCACCCATCTTTTCTCCAAATAAGCCAGGCACTCTGAGGAGTGCTGGGAAAGTCTAGGAACTGCCAAGCATAGACTTGGCGCTTGCATGGTTGTAGATGTGGGGTGGTAACAAACTTGTGGTGGTTTCCTGTGGTGGGCAGGCTCGGCTGGCTGACCTGAACGGGCCGGTGGGTCTGGTCCCCTCAGCCGCCCTGGAGGAGAAACGCAAAGCCTTCGTGCCGGCGCCCAATGACCTGTCCAAGAGCAGCCTGTGTGAGGATGATGATAATGAAGATGATGATGAGGAGGAGGAAAATGATGGATATAAAGATGATATTTTTTTTTTTTTAATGATGATGATAATTATTATTTTTAAAATGATGATGATGATGATACAAATAATAAAAATGACGATGATAATGATAGTATTGATAATAATAATATAATGATAACAACAATAACAATAATGATAATAATAATGATAAGAGTAATAATGATGGTGATAATGTGATGATGATAATGATGGTGATGATGATGATTATGATATAATAATAATAATAATAATAACAATAATGATGATAATGATGATAATAATAATGATAATGATGATGATAATGATGATATAAATAATGATAATGATAATAATTAGTAATTTTGATAATATTCATATTCATATTGATAATAATTATAATAGAGAAGTAAACAGATAAATAAGAATGTAATATTACATGTATATAGCACTTCCAAGCCTCTCAAACCACTTTACAGCAACTCATCAGTCAGACACAAAAAAGCACACACACACACACACACACACACACACACACACACACACACACACACACACACACACACACACACACACACACACCACATGAGCATGCAAGAATGCACACACACATGCATGCATGAATACATATACAATACACATCACATCGAATACAGAGATGAAATGGAATGGAGTGCCTTCATTATGTAGAGACTGTTTGAAGAGGGGTTTTTCTTTAGTGTTTCTCCTGTATGTTTCAGTTTGCGGGCTGACAAAAAAGAAAAAGAAGACCGTCAAATACAGTTCCAAAGACGCGAAAGGTAAATTTTGTTTTGTTTCACTGCTGTAGTGTGTGGGAGAGACAAAACAGATGTGTTTTGTGTTTCCTTTCAGAACAGGAATCGCTTTATTTATCTCAGCGAAATTAAGAGCGGTGAAGTGTGTGATATATGTATACATATGACAAACAGAACGGTAAGAGGTAGTATACAGCATTTGACACACACACACACACACGCACACATGCTTGCACTCACACAAGCACACTTGCTTTTATGCACGTGCACACAGACACACACACACACACACACATGTACATACAATACACCATAGTATTTTTCTGACAAGCAACCATTTTGGGAAATGTAGACTGTGCAAGACCTTCACACTGAGTGTAAGTCACATATAGCCTTTCTTTTTTTTCTTTTTTTTTTTCTGCCCCATTATCTGCACCGTTTCAGTGGCATTACTCCCACGCCGCTCATTTAGATTCCCCCATACACGGCCACACCCGGGTTCGTCCTTCGCAGTTCCAGCGTCGGCAGTCCACAGGGAACCATCGATGTTAGGTCGCCAGGAGGCCACACACCAGAAGAGACCCTGCACTGCTGCTGAGTCACTTCGGTGGTGTTCAGTGGTGCCTTTTCTGTTTTAACGTACTTAGGACACCACCTACTAAGCCCCCTACTAACGACAATAATGGCTTAGTCGCGGAGCCAGACTGAGTGAGCGTCCCTCCCAGAGTGAAGACCGCCACCACGTCCCTCAAACAACAGCCCCCCATGAATCTGCCGACACTGACGACATTGACAGGACTCACCCCAAGCACGGAAGTGGAGGGGTATCGAAACTGAGGTCACCATGAGAGCAGGGCATGAAAGGCCACAGACTTTGAGACTATTTTGTTTATATTGATGACGATGAAGGAGGAGGAGGATGACGATGATGATGACGATGTTGCTATGGAGGTCCATTTTGGTTTGGGACTGCGTGACAAGGCTGTACTCTACGCTTCCTGTCATAATGATATCCCGGCGTTAACCAGGCCCGAGAGATACAGGCACTTGCAGTGTTGGTCAGGTAATTAGAGCAACACACCCAAAGACGCATCCTTGAAGTGGATGACACTCGACTGTGTGGTCCCAGTCTCCCCATTTAAGCCCACAGCACACTCAACTCTGGGTAGGAGCCGGCCACGGACCGAAAAACCCACCTCCGCTGGGATTCGAACCCGCGTCCTCCCAGCCGTCAGTCCGCGACGCTAACCACTTCGCCACGGCGGCTGGTCACATATAGCCTTTCTGTGCCTGGAGTTAAAATTTAAAATCTAATGTTCCAGATGTGTGAGAACTGTTCAGAAAAAACAAAACAAAAACAAAACAAATTCCCGTTGTATGTTCACACTGATGACCCCCTTACCTGGCAGAATTTTGCTCATACTGGCACATGTAGCTTTAATGATTTGCTGTGCAGAGTTTGTCACACTGGTTTGTGTACCATGTGATGTGTCACAGTGATTTGTGTTCCGTGTGATGTGTCACAGTGATTTGTGTTTGGTGTGCTGTGTTGTGCGGAGTTTGACAGGCTGGTTTGTGTACCGTGTGATGTGTCACAGTGGTTTGTGTATGGTGTGCTGTGTTGTGCGGAGTTTGACAGGCTGGTTTGTGTACCGTGTGATGTGTCACAGTGGTTTGTGTACCGTGTGATGTGTTACAGTGGTTTGTGTATGGTGTACCATGTGATGTGTTACAGTGGTTTGTGTACCATGTACCGTGTGATGTGTTACAGTGGTTTGTGTACCGTGTGATGTATCACAGTGATTTGTGTTCCGTGTGATGTGTCACAGTGATTTGTGTTCCGTGTGATGTGTCACAGTGATTTGTGTTCCGTGTGATGTGTCACAGTGATTTGTGTTCCGTGTGATGTGTCACAGTGATTTGTGTTCCATGTGATGTGTCACAGTGATTTGTGTTTGGTGTGCTGTGTTGTACGGAGTTTGACATGCTGGTTTGTGTATCATGTGATGTGTCACAGTGGTTTGTGTACCGTGTGATGTGTTACAGTGGTTTGTGTACCGTGTGATGTGTCACAGTGGTTTGTGTTCCGTGTGATGTGTCACAGTGATTTGTGTATGGTGTGCTGTGTTGTGCGGAGTTTGACAGGCTGGTTTGTGTATCGTGTGATTTGTCACAGTGGTTTGTGTATGGTGTGATGTGTCACAGTGGTTTGTGTATGGTGTGATGTGTCACAGTGGTTTGTGTATGGTGTGATGTGTCACAGTGGGTGTGCACCGTGTGATGTGTCACAATGGTTTGTGTTCCGTTTGCTGTGTCACAGTGGTTTGTGTATCATGTGCTGTGCAGACTGTGACACACATGTTTGTATTCCGTGTGCTGTGGTGTGCAGAATTTGACACAGTGGTTTGTATACCTTGTGATTTGATGCCAAGTTTGACAGTCTTTTGTTTCATGTGATGTGCATGATAGTTTTGTGTTCTGTGTTATGTGTCACAGTGGTTTGTGTACCTTGTGATGTGCTGTGCAGAGTTTGACATGCTGGTTTGTGTACCGAGTTCGACACAGTGGCAAATTGTGCACCGTGTGATGTGTCTCACAGTGTTTTGTATACTGTGTGCTGTGCTGTGCAGAGTTTGACAAAGTTGTTTGTGTTCCATGTGCTGTGCAGAGTTTGATGTAGTGGTTTGTGTACCGTGGGATGCGTCACAGTGCTCTGTATTACATGTGCTGTGTTGTGCAGAGTTTGACACAGTGGTTTGTGTACCGTGGGATGCGTCACAGTGCTATGTATTACATGTGCTGTGTTGTGCAGTTTGACACAGTGGTTTGTGTACCGTGGGATGCGTCACAGTGCTCTGTATTTCATGTGCTGTGTTGTGCAGAGTTTGACACAGTGGTTTGTGTACCGTGGGATGCGTCACAGTGCTATGTATTGCACGTGCTGTGCTGTGCAGAGTTGGACACAGTAGTTTGTGTACCGTGGGATGCGTCACAGTGCTCTGTATTACATGTGCTGTGTTGTGCAGAGTTTGACTCAGTGGTTTGTAACCCATGTGCTGTGCAGAGTTCAACATGCTCGTTCGTGTACTGTGTAATGTCTCCCGGTGGTTTGTGTACCATGTGCTGTGCTGTGCAGAGTTTGACACGGCGGATGTGCAGTGCTACGAGGAGGTGCGACGCATGGCACCGTTCCAGCGCCGCGTCCTGGTGCTGGTGGGGGCGCACGGTGTGGGTCGGAGGTCACTCAAGGAACGTCTGATCAAGGACGACCCTCGTCGCTTCATCGGAGTGATGCCCCGTAAGGAGGACTCCAGTTCCTTCATTGTGTGTGTGTGTGTGTGTGTGTGTGTGTGTGTGTGTGTGACTCCTCCTCTCTGTTAAATCCATTCTTTTTTTTTCTGGCAGTCCCCAGGTGCCTGTATTTTGAGGAGGAAGGTGGCAGAATGGTTAAGACACTCCGCTGCCAATACAGAGAGTTCGTGAGGGTGTGGGTTCGAATCCTACTGTTGCTCTTTCTCCCAAGTTTGACTGGAAAATCAAATGGAGCATCTAGTCTTTTGGATGAGATGATAAACCAAGATCCTGTGTACAGCACACACGTGGCATACTGAAAAAGAACCCATGGCAACGAGAGTGTTGTCCTCTGGCAAAAATTATGTAAAATGAAATCCACTCTGATAGGTACACAAATACTTAAGCATACACTCGAGGCCTGATAAGTGAGCTGGGTTTTGCTGCTGTCAGGCATCTGCGTAGCAGGCATGGTTTAGCATATATGGATTTGTCCGATTGCAGTAACAACTTATTGAGGAACTGAAAAAGAAACATTCTTCCCCATGTCCTTTGAAAGAAATTTGACATGTGCTGCAGCCGAGTGGTTAAAGCGTTGGACTTTCAGTCTTAGGTTCCTCGGTTTCAAATCCTATTCACGGCGCCTGGTGGGTAAAAGGTGGAGATTTTTCCAGTCTCCCAGGTCTACATATGTGCTGACCTGCTAGTGCCTGAACCCTCTTCATGCAGAAGATCCTCGTTAAAGATCCTGCAATCCATGTCAGCGTTTGATAAGTTATGGAAACAAGAAACGTACCCAGCATACGCTGCCCCCAAAACAGAGTATGACTGCCCGTGTGGTGGGAATAAAAACAGTTTCAAGTTTTAATTATCCTTTCACTCCAATTGGAGTATGGAGGATTACTGCAAAATAATCTTTTCATGCCTTGAACAAACATTTCCAAATACACAACAATGTCACATAAAAGTTGAGGAAACACAAATGTCTTTTAACTCCAGAAATGTACTTTGGCAACATTCGCAAATCTAATCATCTTACTTACAGCTAAAATGACTTTTTTGCCTCCTTTGAGCATATTACAGAAATTAAAAACCGATTTTGGAGACAGATAGTCATACACATAAAAGCCCACTCATGTGTGCAAGTGAACGTGGGAGCTGCAGCCCATGTAGTAGTTAGGCAACATTCGCAAATCTAATCATCTTACTTACAGCTAAAATGACTTTTTTTGCCTCCTTTGAGCATATTACAGAAATTAAAAACCGATTTTGGAGACAGATAGTCATACACATAAAAGCCCACTCATGTGTGCAAGTGAACGTGGGAGCTGCAGCCCATGTAGTAGTTAGGCAACATTCGCAAATCTAATCATCTTACTTACAGCTAAAATGACTTTTTTGCCTCCTTTGAGCATATTACAGAAATTAAAAACCGATTTTGGAGACAGATAGTCATACACATAAAAGCCCACTCATGTGTGCAAGTGAACGTTGGAGTTGCAGCCCATGAATGAAGAAACAAAAGAAGACACACTTTGGACACTTGTTGACAGACGATCGGGTGAAAGGACTTTGGTTTGAAAAGGTGCACTGTCCTCAGAATTTCTTTTCTACAATGTTGGGATGCAAAGAATAAGTGAGTAGACATGATGACGGCAGTGTGTATACAGAGATGCTAACTGTTATGAGTTTGCCACATTTTATTACGCTTGATCGCGTTTTGTTCTGACGTTACTACAAAATTCATTTTCAACTACATAGCATGGTCGCATGCTTTCCTGTCGTAACATTACTCAGACACTATAGACCTATTGATCATGAGGCCAGGGCAGTCACTACTAACCTTGGTTTCACGTGATGATGCTCAGCTGATTGTGTGTGTGTGTGTGTTTACATTGCCTGTATGCCTTGTAGATAAAATGTATGTTTGCTGATAGTGGCTCAGAGTCCGAGTGTTCCTACCAAATTCAAAATGTTCCTACTAAATTTCCAGATTGTTCCTACAAACACTTGACAGCATAGCTGATTGTCAGCATTCTTCTTTTTCCTATCCTCCTACCACTTTGTCTTCTACTGAAGTCATCATATAGTGTGTGTGTGTCTGTGGGTGGATGTTTCTGCATGTGCGGGCGTGTGTGTGTGCGCAAGTATGTGTGTGCGCCTGTGCAGGGTATTTTTGTCACGCGTGCATGTGTGTGTGTTCGTACCTGCAATTCGTGATATTGTCTTGGTGTAAAGATACACATATATGTGTTGTTTCTTTTATGTGCAGAGGTATGTTATTATGCACCATTGTAAATGTGTTGTTTCACGTAATGCACTTTGAGCCCATTACATGGGGGGTTTGTGCCATGTAAGTACTATCTGTTATTATTACTGTTATTATCCCTGTGCGTGTGTCTCTGTCACCAGACACATCAAGAGCTCCCCGCGAGAAGGAAGTGCATGGTCAGGGCTACTACTTTGAGGACCGGCTGACGATGGAGTCCGACATCATGAACGGTCGCTACTTGGAGTACGGCGACTTCAACGGAAACCTGTACGGCACTCGGCTGGACACTGTGCGCTCCGCCATCGACTCTGGGAAGATGTGTGTCCTTGATGTCAACCCCACCGTGAGTGGTTTGAAGAATTTTTGGCAATATTGACATTTTTACCCGACCACTCTTCGATGTTGAAGTCAGAAATAAAATCTACCCAAATAGGTATACCTGTTTCTGACGAACGTGTCCACCATGTCTGGTTCGACATTCTTATATTATAATTAACATTTTCACCCGTCGGCAGTACAAATCAACGTGAAAATCTCCAAAATGGGTAAAAATGTTAATTATATATATATAAGTTTGTCGACTATAGAAGAGGATTTTAAAATGAACTTGTCGACATTAGAAAGGTGTCTAAAAATGAAGTGCTGCTTTGGGGGTATTGAGTTGTGCACTTCGAAACTGTAAACGGAATGAAGTGTGCACAAGTTTGTCAGAAACAGGTATACCCATTTAGGTAGATTTTATTTCTGACTTCAACATCGAAGAGTGGACGGGTAAAAATGTTAATATTGCCGATTTTTTTTTGTATTGATGATAATGATAATTATGATAAATAATAATACTGTCCGGGCCGCCTTTGACTCTGGAAATATGTGTGTCCCCTCGACGTCAACCCCACCGTGAGCACTTTGAAAGAATTTATTTTGTAATGACTATGATGATAATGATAATAATGATGACAATGATTATGATGATAATGATAATAATGATGACAATGATGATACTGTGCGGGCTGCCTTTGACTCTGGGAAGATGTGCGTCCTTGATGTGAACCCCACCGTGAGTGCTTTTGAAGAATTTGTTTTGTAATGGTAATAATGATAGTACTGTGGGAAGATGTGTGTCCTTGATACCAACACACCACACACACACACACACACAAAGGGCAATTTATTTATTTATGTTTTTAAGATATATATGTGTGTGTGTGTGGGTGTGTGTGTGTATAAAACCAACCTGTCTTGTGATGTCGTAGTCCCAGAGAGTGCTGAACACACACACACACACACACACACACACACACACACACACAGAGAACACACACACACACACACACACACATGCACACACACACACACACATGCACACACACACACACACATGCACACACACACACACACACACACACACACACACACACACACACACACACCAAAATACAAATTGTCTGGTAATGTTGTAGTACCTGAAAGTGCTGAACACACACACACACACACACACACACACACACACACACACACACACACACGCAAAAACAAATTGTCTGGTAATGTTGTAGTCCCTGAAAGTGCTGAACACACACACACTGCACACACACACACACATGCACACACACAGACACACACACACACACACACACACACACACACACACACACACAAACAAACAAAAAACAAATTGTCTGGTAATGTTGTAGTCCCTGAAAGTGCTGAACACACACACACACACACACACACACACACACACACACACAACAAAATACAAATTATCTGGTAATGTTGTAGTCCCTGAAAGTGCTGAACACACACGCACTGCACACACACACACACACACACACACATACACACACACAAACAAAAAACAAATTGTCTGGTAATGTTGTAGTCCCTGAAAGTGCTGAACACACACACACACACACACACACACACACACACACACAAACAAACAAAAAACAAATTGTCTGGTAATGTTGCAGTCCCTGAAAGTGCTGAAGACTGCCGAGTTCCTGCCTTACATTGTGTTCATCGCTGCTCCGAGTGTGGAGGCCCTCAAAGTCATGTATGAACAAGGCCGACGCTTTGCTCGGGGAAATAGGGTGAGTGAAAGGGTGTGGGGATGTTCGTTTATTTATTTGTAGTCTGTTCATCTGAGATGATGATGGAGTGTGGGTGTCAGAGAAAGGATTTGTTTGTTTGTGTGTGTGTGTGTTGTGTGTAGGTTTGGATGTGTGTGGGTGTGGATGTGTGTGGGTGTGGACGTGTGTGTTGTGTGTGTGTGTGTGTGTGTTTGGTTGTGGGCGTGGATGTGTGTGTGTGTGTGGATATATGTGTGGGTGTGGGTGGGTGTGTGACTGTGGATGTGCTTGTGTGTGTGTGTGTGTGTGTGGATATATGTGTGGGTGGGTGTGTGACTGTGTGTGTGTGTGTGAGTGTGTGTGTGTGAGTGTACCTTAGGTTGTATTTTCACAGTAAACAATGTTACAAAAAGATAAGGGAAAAACATTGCTGGTGAGGGAAAATGCCACTGTTCATACATGTGAGTAAGAGAGAGAGAGAGAGAGTGCGCATTTGCAAGCTTGTGTGAGTATGCACATGTGTGTGGGTGGAACTGAAAGTGTACTTTTTCAGCATTAAGTATTTTTTTTTAACAAAAGCAACAACAAACAAACAAACAAAAAAAAATCAAACAATGAGGTTCTTGCACTTTGTGTTTACCACATTATTTTTCAGTCTTATTCCAACAAAAGTGAATGGTTTGGAAATAATGGACATTCTCTTTGGTTTGTTTGTTGTTGTTGTTGTTGTTGTTTTATCTTTAAAAACCAAGAGCAGTGGATATCTCGCATTTTCTGTTGACAGCATCATTTTCTCACTTGTTCCAACAAAAGTGAATGGTTATGAAATAATGGACATTTTCTTTGTTTTTGTCTTAAACTTAAATACCAAGAGCAGTGGATCTCTTGCATTTTCTGTTGATCGCATCATTCTCACTCCTGTTCCTACAAAAGTGGATGACCACGGCAGGAATGGGATGTGTTGAAAGAAAATTGGTTTGAATGAAAATGTAGCAGTGTTGAGTTCAAAGCCGAAATTCAGTTAACAACCAGTGAACGTGGTGTTTCAGTCAAGACATTTACAGTGTTAATGCTGTTTCGTGTTGTCATTAGTTCAAACCTGATAGTCAGTTAACAACCAATGAAACATGGTGTTATTTTCAATCAAAGTGATTACAGTGTTAATGCTGTTTCATGTTGTCATTAGTTCAAACCTGACATTCAGTTAACAACCAATGAAAGGTGGAGTTATTTTCAATCAGAATGATTTCAATGTTAATGCTGTTTTATGGTGTCATTAGTTCAAACCAGACATTCAGTTAACAACCAATGAAACATGGTGTTATTTTCAATCAAAGTGATTACAGTGTTAATGCTGTTTCATGTTGTCATTAGTTCAAACCTGATATTCAGTTAACAACCAATGAAACTTGGTGTTATTTTCAAAGTGATTACAGTGTTAATGCTGTTTCATGTTGTCATTAGTTCAAACCTGATATTCAGTTAACAACCAATGAAACGTGGTGTTATTTTCAATCAAAGTGATTACAGTGTTAATGCTGTTTCATGTTGTCATTAGTTCAAACCAGATATTCAGTTAACAACCAATGAAACGTGGTGTTATTTTCAAAGTGATTACAGTGTTAATGCTGTTTCATGTTGTCATTAGTTCAAACCTGATATTCAGTTAACAACCAATGAAACGTGGTGTTATTTTCAATCAAAGTGATTACAGTGTTAATGCTGTTTCATGTTGTCATTAGTTCAAACCTGATATTCAGTTAACAACCAATGAAACTTGGTGTTATTTTCAATCAAAGTGATTACAGTGTTAATGCTGTTTCATGTTGTCATAGTTCAAACCTGATAGTCAGTTAACAACCAATGAAACATGATGTTATTTTCAATCAAAGTGATTACAGTGTTAATGCTGTTTCAAGGTGTCATTAGTTCAAACCTGATATTCAGTTAACAACTAGCAAAACGTGGTGTTATTTTCAATCAAAATGATTACAGTGCTAATTAATGACATAATTCTCCCCCCCTCCCCCCCACCCCCCTTGTTTGCAGGACCGGGGAGGCGTTGAAATGAAAACGGTGAGTTTTTAGATATATATATTGATTGGTTGATTCATTGATATGAATACTTACATAGCGCCTATCCTTGGTCAGAGCAAGCTCTTAGCGCTTAACAAACACAGGGTCATTTACACCACAGGCTGCCTACCTGGCAAGAGCTGACTGACGGCTGCCATTGGGCGCTCATCTTTCATTTCCTTTGTCATTCAATCAGATATCAGGCACGCGCACATACACACTTAGACAAATATGTAACATTTAACATTTTACGTGTATGACCGTTTTGTTTATTTACCCCGCCATGTAGGCAGCCTTACTCCGTTTTCAGGGGTGTGCATGCTGGGTATGTTCTTGTTTCCAAAACCCACCGAACGCTGACATGGATTACAGGATCTTTAACGTGCGTATTTGATCTTCTGCATGCATATATACACACAAAGTGGGTTCAGGCACTGGCAGGTTTGCACATATGTTGACCTGGGAGATTGGAAAGATCTCCATCCTTAACCCACCAGGCGCCACTGAGATTCGAACCCGGGACCCTCAGATTGAAAGTCCAACGCTTTAACCATTTAGCTATTGCACCTGTGAGATGTGAGAAATGCTGTATATGTATTTTTACCTTTGCTTCTTCTTCGTTCATGGGCTGCAACTCCCACATTCACTCATATGTACATGCGTGAGTTTTTACGCATTTTTACCCCGCCATGTAGGCAGCCATACTCCATTTTCGGGGGCATCTTTGCTTATTTCTGGAATATATTTATGATGCCCCCCTTTGAACTGTTGAGTGTCGAATGAATGGCATTTAGCAGGCATGGTTTAGAGCTACTTTGTGAGGCAGTGTTCACACTGATACATGAAACGGCAAACAGTGACCAGCATTTCCCACATCTGCAGATGTGATCAGTAATTTGTTGATTCAATTTTCACACCTTTCCTCACGTCTGGAGATAGTCACACATGTGAAAGGTTACTCAGTTGTAGGCTTTTGTTGTTGTTTTTTTTGTTTTTTGTTTTGGTTTTTTTGTTGTTTTTTTTTTTATTGAGAGAAGATCAGTACCATGAGACAATTTACGAACACACTGAAATTACACAATAAATGATCAAGCATCATAAAGAACAAATTACAGTTCCTCTGTACCAGTCAGACACTTAAACTATTGTGAGTAGTTGTTGTTGTAGTAGTAGTAGAAGTAGTAAAGAACAAATTACAGTTCCTGAATACCAGTTGGATATTTAAATTATTGTAAGTAGTAGTAGTTGTAGTAGTAAACAAATTACAGTTCTTGTATACCAACTGGAAATTTGAATTATTGTGAGTAGTAGTAGTAGTAGTAAAGAACAAATTACATTTCTTGTATGCCAGTTGGAAACAAGAATTATTGTGAGTAGAAGTAGTTGTAGTGGTTGTAGGTAGTATCATCATCATCAATATCATTATGATTATGATCATTATGTATAGTAGTAGTAGTAGTAGTATTGTTATCTTCCTGAAGATTGCCTAAAGATGGTAATACTTTGAGAAATTTTGAAAGTGCTAAATAAATATGCTACAGTACTATTACTATCATCATTGTTACCATCATTATCATTATCATTATTATTATTATTATTATTTCAAGACGAGGATTTCATTGAGTGTATATAAATGTACTGCAGTGCTATTACTATCACCATTATAACTGTCATCATCATTATTATTATTATTATTTCAAGAGGAAGATTTCATTGAGTGTATGAAAACGTTCTGCAGTACTATTACTATCAACTTTTTAATATTATTATTATTATTATTTCAAGTGGAGGATTTCATCAAGTGTATATAAATGTACTGCAGTACTATTACTGTCACCATTATTACTATCATCATGATTATTATTATTTCAAGTGGAGGATTCCATCGAGTGTATATAAATGTACTGCAGTACTATTACTATCGCCATTATTACTATCATCATTATTAAATTATTATTATTTCAAGAGGAGGATTTCATTGAGTGTATATAAATGTACTGCAGTACTATTACTATCACCGTTATTACTATCATCATTATTATTTCAAGAGGAGGATTTCTTCGAGTGTATATAAATGTACTGCAGTACTATTACCATCACCATTATTACTATCATTATTATTATTATTATTATTTCAAGAGGAGGATTTCATCGAGTGTATGTAAATGTATTGTAGTACTATTACTATCACCATTATTACTATCATTATTATTATTATTATTTCAATAGGAGGATTTCATTGAGTGTATATAAATGTACTGCAGTAGTATTTCTATCAACTTTATTACTATTATTAGTATTATTATTATTTCAGGAGGTGGATTTCATTGAGTGTAAATGTACTTCAGTACCATTACCATCATCATTATTACCATCATCATCTCTATTATCATTGTTATTATTCTTTCAGGAGGAGGATTTCATCGAGACGGTCAAGGAGAGCCAGCAGATCGAGCGGGTCTACACCAGCTACTTCGACGAGACCATCGTCAACGACTCCTTCGAGGACACGTATCGCCACCTGCGACGCTCGCTCAACGGGCTGACGACTGAGCAGCAGTGGGTCCCAGTCAGCTGGGTCTGCTGAGGAGGACGCAAGAAGGGAAAGGGTGTGATTGGTTTTTTCTCTGTGTGTGTGTGTGTGTGTGTGTGTGTTTGTGTCCCATCTGGGTGTTCTTGAGCACTATGGCAGAGTCGGTTAGGTGTTTTATTTTATTTATTTTTTTTTTTAATTTTAGTTATTTATTCATTAATTTTTGTTGTTGTTGTTGGTGTTTTATTTTTTTTTTTTATATATATATTTTTTGTTGTTATTTAAAAAAAGTTTTTTTGATTTTTTTCCCCCAAGGCCTGACTAAGCGCGTTTGGTTACACTGCTGGTCAGGCATCTGCTTGGCAGATGTGGTGTAGTGTATATGGATTTGACCAGACACAGTTACGCCTCCTTGAGCTATTGATATTACTAGGTCTTTTAGATGTCTGATCCAGTGTTCACCTGTCGTCAGGGTTCGTCGAGGCCCCAGGTGTTGTGTTGGGTTTTTTGTTGTTTTTTTTTTGTTTTTGTGTCCCATCTGGGTGTTCTGGCGTGGAGGCACCATGGCAGAGTAGGTTAGGTGTTTTTAAGACGTCTGATCCAGCGTTCACCTGTCGTCAGGGTTTCAAGGGCCCAGGTGTTGTGTTGTTTTTATTGTTGTTTTGGGAGGAGTGGGGTTGGGGGGGGGGGGGGGGGGGGGGGTTGTGCCCCATCTGGGTGTTCTTGAGCACTATGGCAGTGTTGGTTAACTCACTCAGTACAGCCAGTCCTCTCTTCTCCTCTACACAGACCCCTCGGATGTCCAGTGGGTGTCTGAATGACCCAACCTTTAGCTTCCGTTGTCAGAATTGTGGTATTCTTTGTCAACATTCACGTCTTCAGTATAAGAGCCTTTTGCTTGCAATATTTTGATGATGGTAATTGGGGTGAAACGCTGTTAACGTCGTCTCTTTCGCCGTTCGTATGGAAAGAGTTAAGGTCTTTTAGACGTCTGATCCAGTGTTCATCTGTGGTCAGGGTTTGTCGAGGCTCCAGGTGGTGTTGTGTGTCCTTGGGAAAGGTGGGTTTTTTTGGGGTTTTTTGTGTTTTTTTTAACTCTGATTTTTTTCCTCACTTCATTCACCCAGGTGAGTTCGGTTTAGATGAAGGTTTTTTTTTGTTTTTTTTCCAAGGCTTGACTAAGCACGTTGGGTTACGCTGCTGGTCAGGCATCTGCTTGGCAGATGTAGTGTAGCGTATATGGATTTGTCCGAGTGCAGTGACACCTCCTTGAGCTACTGAAACTGAAACTGAAGGTTTATTTAAAAGGGCGGAAGGAGAGGACAGGGTCCTATCTTTCTACGCTGAGCCCTAAGACACAGTGGATGTGAAATCACTGTCCTCGTGGCCCTGAAAGGCTATGGGAACTTGAACTTTTTTTTTAAATTTTTTTTTTTTAAACTGTCATTTGCACTGTTTCAGTGGCGTTACTCCCTAAAGCCCCTTACTCCGAGTCTCTAGTGGAAGTTTGTATTTGTATTTCTTTTTATCACAACAGATTTCTCTGTGTGAAATCCGGGCTGCTCTCCCCTGGGAGAGCGCGTCGCTACACTACAGCGCCACCCATTTTTTTTGTATTTTTTCCTGCGTGCAGTTTTATTTGTTTTTCCTATCGCAGTGGATTTTTCTACAGAATTTTGCCAGGAACAACCCTTTTGTTGCCGTGGGTTCTTTTACATGTGCTAAGTGCATGCTGCACATGGGACCTCGGTTTATTGTCTCATCCGAATGACTAGCGTCCAGACCACCACTCAAGGTCTGGTGGAGGGGGAGAAAATATCGGCGACTGAGCCACGATTCAAACCAGCGTGCTCAGATTCTCTCGCTTCCTAGGCGGACGCGTTACCTCTAGGCCATCACTCCACTCAGGTTACACGACCACCTGGGAAGCTGAGAGAATCTGATTGTACTAGTTCGAATCCCGGCACAGTCGCCAGTGTTTTTTCCTCCTCCACTGGACCTTGAGTGGTGGTATGGATGCTAGTCATTCGGATGAGATGATAAACCCAGGTCTCGTGTGCAGCATGCATTTAGCGCATGTAAAAGAACCCATGGCAACAAAAGGGTTGTCCCTGCCAAAATTCTGTTGGAAAAAATTGGCTTTGATAGGAAAACAAATAAAATTGCAGGCAGAAAAAAATTTTAAAAAATGGGTGGCGCTCTTGGTGTAGCGACGCGTTCTCCCTGGGGAGAGCAGCCCGAATTTCACACAGTGAAATCTGTTGTGACAAAAAGAGTAATACAATACAATACGAGACAAGACAAGACAAGACCAGACAAGCCCCTAACTCTCGAGTCCCTCTGCGTTCCATTAGTCGCAGTTAAGGGCACCAGCAGTCCACAGGGAACCATTGATGTTGGGTCTCGCCAGGATGCCACACACACTGGAGGAAAGGGTGTGAACACTGTCTGTGTAAACTTACTCTGTCCACACATGTGAAACTCCAAGCAGGACTGCTGCTGATGTTTGATGTGTGAAGTTCTTCATTTCAGTTGTTTTTCTTTTGTTTTTTTGGTGTTGTTTTTTCTCTCTCTGTGTGTGTGTGTGTGTGTGTGTGTGTGTGTGTGTGTGTGTGTGTTGCTCACTACAGTTGTTGCACAAGAGAGGTAATGTCAAGAAGAGTGACTGGGCCTGGGTTTTCCCCTGGTACTAAATTTAGGTATATGAAAAAACTTAGCCGTATGGAGAGCACAGGAACAGGAGTCATGATGGCTGCCGGAAAAAGAGGGCACTAGCCAGGGGGACAAAGGGGAGGTTACCTACTTCCGGGAGGTTATCGGCCGTAGTACTTTCATTTTCTCTGCATAGGCAGATGGTAGTCTGCACAGGACAGGAATGTCAGACCCCTGCCAGAGTCTGCACTAGTTGGATCACGGTAAGTATGTTATTTAAACGTAATTTTAGATAGAAAATTTCCTTTATTCATGCTTTGTGCAAGGGTTGTTTGGACAGGTGCAAGAGAATGGCCCTGTATGTTACTGTGTGTTGTTGGAAGGATGTGTTCTGTTTTTTTTCTGGTCATTCTGTATTTGTTGTTTTTATCTAAAATCACACACCACACACACACACACACACACACACACACACCACAGACATGCATGCACACACACACACACACGCACACACACACCACAGACATGCATGCACACACACACACACACACACCACCTCTGGAAAGAAGTGGCTGTATCATTGTTGTGTCGTGTGTGTTGGATGAAGCAAGAGATGTGTTCAGAGCTTTCCACATCCCTCCCACGACTTTCAGTTGTTTGACGTGCTTGGTTGGGTGTGCAAGTGTCTTTTCTTTTTTTCTTTTTTTTTTTTTTTTTTTTTTTTTTCTTTTTTGCTTGCCGTCATGTTTGGTTTAACCTAGAATTGTTTAGGCAGCACTTGTGTTGTAATATCACAAATGTATCCAGTAAGCTGGAAAAAATCTTACTCATTCTGTTCACTTGGGTTCTGAATCACAGATGTTTTTCATAACCACCGAGGATTTGAATCACCTCTGCCCCCGAAAACGGAGTATGGCTGCCTACAGGGCAGGTTAAAAATGGACGTACGCGTAAAAGCCCACTCGTGTACATGAGAGTGAATGTGGGAGATGGAGCCCACAAACGACGAAGAAGAAGAATCACCTCTACTCTGACTAGCGTTGTGAATTGGTGGTGGCATATCTGTTTGCGTTCTGCATTAGTGAAGTTGTGTCTTTTGGAGTGCTGAGCTACTAGAGTAGTTGTCATTGACGTTCAGTCCTTTTGGGGTATTGTATAAACTGAATTCTGTCATTCTATCATTCTGTTGCCGTAGCTCGGAGATGCCAACTGTTACAATTTCACCGTATTTCGTTATGCTCGATGGCAGTTTGTTGCGACATTACGCCAAAGTCAAAATTGTTCCGAGTTCATTCTCGACTGTATAACATGTAATAGCACATGTGTTCCTGTCATAACATTACGCTCTAGACCTATCGATCACGAGGCCAGGGCAGTCACTACTAACCTTGGTCTCACATGACGATGCTTGGCTAATTGCGTGCGTGTTTTCATTGAAACAGCATTGAGTGGACCAGTCAGCTTAATCGTTTGCCCGAGCAAGAGAGAATATGGCTAATTCAAGTGTTTGTATGCAAAAAAAAAAAAAACCTAAAAAAAAAGCGTTTGTATGCCTTGTAGATAAAATATACGTTTGCTGATGTGGCTTGGAGTCCAAGTGTTCCTACCTCCTCCTTCTTTGCGTTCGACAGCTACGCAATCAGGGTCGAAGTCCGAGGGATGCCACAAATTCGGACGTCTGGTGAAGATTGGCTGCCATCCCCCAGAGCTTGGTGTTGAGGTCAGCACCCCCAGGCCAGGACTGCTGCCACATCTTCTCATACAGGGGGCAGTCTTGGAGAATATGGGATGGGGTCTGGTCAGCCTGGCTGCAATCACATAGGGATGTGGCTGCCACTCCAATCCTCTTCAGGTGTGCTCAGAGGCCGCAGTGTCCTGTGCGAAGGTGGTAGATGGTAGTCTGGTGTCTTCTCTCCAGTGTCCTGATGGGATCTTGGTGTGCCTGGTAGCCTCCGTTCAGGGTGACCCAGCCTACCAAATTCAGGATGTTCCTACCAAATTTCCTGATTGTTCCTTCAAACACTTGACAGCGTTGGCATCTGTGGTGGCTTGGATTCTGCTTGACATCACTTAGTGTTCTGTTGCTCTGTGTGTGTGTTTTGTTTCCATATTGTATATGTATTGGTGTGAGAAAGTCCGCTCTAGCACATAACATTGCATGCATAAAGAAAAGAGTGAATGATGCAGTCATTCTGTTGGGGAGAGTTTTACGTTGAGCAAATACCTTGTAGTGAGGCTCTTGTGGGGTGGGGGTGGGGTGGGGGAGGGGTTGTCCCCTTCTATATTCATGCATCAGAGAATTTTCTTTCATATTATTTTTGTTTGAGAGTAATGAAGATGTATTCTAGAAAATCTGTAAAAGTTGGCTGCTTTTTCTAGCTTCCCCCCCCCCCCAACACTGTCGTCCTGTTTAGCACACGCATACATACACATGCATGCACACATACACACGCATGCATGCGTACCCGCTCACACACACACACACACATACACACACACATAGAAAACACACTCTGCCATCTAAAAGTGAGTGTTCGGTGGGTTATGGAAACAAGAACGTATCCAGCATGCACACCCCTGAAAATGGAGTATGTCTGCCTACATGGTGGGGTATGAACTGTCATACACGTAAAATTCCACTTGTGAACAAATGAGTGAACATGGGAGTTGCAGCCCATGAACAAAGAAGAAGGAAGAGAAGAAGAACAGTCTCTCAGTACGAGTGAGTCTTGCCTCGGCTGGGACACTGACTTTGAACTCCTTCCTTCTTCTTCATTCTTCGTCGGCTGCAACTCCCACGTTTGCTTGTATGTACACGAGTGGGTTTTTACGTGTATGACCATTTTTAACCCGCCATATAGGCAGCCATACTCTGTTTTCAGGGGTGTGCATGCTGGGTATGTTCTTGTTTCTATAACCCACTGAACACTGACATGGATTACAGGATCTTTACCGTGCGTATTTGATCTTCTGCGTGCATATACACATGAAGGGGAGGTACAGGCATAAGCAGGTCTGAACATATGTTGACCTGGAAGATCAGAAAAATCTCCACCCTTTACCCACCAGGTGCCGTTACCGAGATTCAAACCCATGACCCACAGATTGAAAGTCCAATGCTTTAACCACTCGGCTGTTCCGCCCGCCAGACTGTTTGAATACCACGGTCTCCATCCAATTTATGACAATCTGTTGCAACACCACAGTCAGGCAGTCCTTGAACATAAGACAGAAGGAATAAACGAATGTTTTTCTTTTTTTGCTGCCCCATCATCTGCACCGTTTCAGTGGCAGTACTCCTACGCCACTCATTTTTTAGATTCCCCCATACACGGCCACACCCGGGTTCGTCCTTAGCAGTTCCAGCGTCGGCAGCCCACAGGGAACCATCGATGTTAGGTCGCCAGGAGGCCACACACCAGAAGAGACCACGGATGCATTTCTTTGTGTTACCATTTTCTCTCTCTCCATTTTTTTCTGCTCCTGCCCAGGGAAGATGAGAATTTGAGCAGTGCCTTCTATTGCCTTGAATATATCCCATTGCATGCTGGCCGTCCTCTGTATGTTTTTTTCCCCCTGTATTTGTTTACATCTGAACATATCAACCGTTGATTTGATGAACAAGGTCCGTTACGGAATGATCCTGCCATATGCAAAATTTGTGCTGATACATACTGCAAGTTTTCTGTATTGTTCAGAAAGGAATATTTGTTTGTGTGTGTGAACTATGATGTTTGTAATGAATATTTATGATGTTTGAGGAGAAAGAGAAACATTTGTCGTTTTGATATTTTGTAGTTGTGTTTCAGAGAGATCAGTGGCTTGTTTTCCACTTATTTGAAAATTGAATAAGATATACTGAGTGTAATCTGCCCATTGTTGGGGTACATTTTAGATTTTTTTTGGTTTTTACTTAACTGGTATTCTGTTGGTCTGCTGTCAGTGTCTTATAAGAGTAGGTAGCCTCTGTTACTATGAGTTGTCATTGAAAAAAAATGGTGAGGTATATTTTCTGTGATGCATCTTTTTTTTTGTTTGGAATTCTAAATATGCAGTTCTTCAGAGGACATGTTTTTGCACAGTCTTTGTGTCTTGTTGCACGGCCGTATCTTCATGTGGTCCAACGTGCTGCTTCGTGGTTTGGCACACTTGTTTCTTTGTGATATCTATGTACCAGATGTTCAGTAATCTTACGATAACACCCTAATTTCCATGGATTCTTGGATTCTTCTTTTCAGATCTGCTGTGAGTGTCCATGTCTCGCATGCATGAAGGATGATGGAATATTAGCAGTGCATGCAAGGAACATGATTTTGTGTTTCATTTTGATGATTTGAAATATGTAAAAGAAAACAGAGTTGGGTTTTTTTTCCCCCACCCCTTTTCTTTATTTTACTATAATTCCGTATTAAGAAAAAATATTTCGGCTCCAACACACATCATATCATTCATTAAAACAGCCATACATAGGAACAAAAAAAATTTTTTTTTTTTTTTTTTTTTTTACATTTTATTAAAAACCATTCAAGTGGAAAATACATGAATTATAGCCTTCTGTTAACAAAAGAAAGAAGTAAAACACATTTAAAAACCAACAAACAAAATGCACTTTCTTTTCCAAATATGGTCAAGTGATGGAGTGAGATGGATAAAAAAAAAAAGAAAAAAAAAAGTATTTTACAGGTTGAAGAAAAAAGAAAGCAGTTTCTCTTCCAAAAAACAAGATACAAGTAATGAAGTAAGATAAATCCACGCTGTTGTGACAACTTGTTCAAGTGTGTGTGTGTGTCCATACTTGTGACTCATGTGATTTCAATCCATGCTGAATGAAACATGTGTTTGTGGAATGGGATGTGTTTGTATTCATTGCATTTAAAAAAAGAAAAAAAAGAAAAGATTTTAATCATCTATAGATTGCAATCTATCGGGATGCCTTACTGATAACTGGAAGAAGATCATGTTTTGCCTATTGTAAATATTTATATATATATAAATATGTGTAAATATTTATATATATATATATATGAATATATATTTTGAATGGCTTTATGTTTGTGTGTGCGTCGTGTCACTCGTTCAAACCATTGTATTGGATTTCCATTACGCAGCAAGATGTATGCATGTACGTGTTTCTGTGTACATCACTTTTCACAGACATTCCATTCTGATGGTCAAGAATGACGAGCAAAAGGAGAGAATTAACTGTCACCATTTGTGTCATTCCATCACCTTTTCATGCTGTTTGAATAACATGAAAGCTATTGGGGGGAAATCACTTTTTGAAATTCATGATTATAAAATAAAGTGGATTTTGTTAAAAAAAAAGAAAAAAAAGAAAGAAGAAAAGAAAAAAAAAAGTGGATTTTGTTAAAAAAAAACACAAAAAAAACCCCAAAAAAGTGTTCCATGCAAACAGTGATGTGTGTGTGTGTGTGTAGAACATGATGAATTGAACATGAGCTTGTGAGCTGACAGTCCATTTGATATTCTTGTCCACAGAATAATGATAACAATAACAACGACAGCAGTAGCATCCCATTTATGCAGACTTTTCTAACTTCTCTAAAAGCTTACAACAACATGACATGCACACGCCAGTCGAACCACTAAAATGTCAAAATCATCTTTGGAGTGAACAGACAACTGGTGAGAAGAACAAGAACAGATGCAAACATAGAAAAACATGCACCTACACACATCAGTGACACATGCATACATGCGCGCGCACACACACGCACAAAACATCTTCACCCACAAGACAGCATACAGGACAGCCAGTGCTGTGCACACACACGCATACATGTGTGAACACAAACACACGTATACGCCTGCGCACACGCATGCACACAAAAACATGCACGTGCACACACACTACTTACTGTTAAAAACGCCTGAACATTTCTTTCTCCACAACGAAACCGATGCTACACCAAGCGATCACAACCCACCTGCCCAGCTACAGTACAGGCATCAGAGACCATCACAAAGTCCTGAGAAAGAAAGAAAACAACAACAACAAAAAAAACCCTCAAAAAACCAGCAACTACTTCTCGCTCTTTCTTACCAAATTTCTATTCGCATCCTCTTTCCCCAGTAAATCAAAAAAAATCATGAACTCAACAAAAACAACAACAAACCAAAAAAAACACAACCTTTATCAATCAATTTACAAAACAAAATCCCTGCTCTTGGGGAAAGGTGGAGAAGGGGAATCATTAACTCAGAAAACAAAACAAGAGAGGCAAGGCCTTCAAGACTCACTTGTGATACACTTAAAAAAAACAAGCTTTTTATGTATTGTGTATAATTTCAAAATGTAATGTTTAAGTTGAGAAAGATCAGTTTCAAACGAATTAAGTCCCCTAGCATTAATTACAGAGTAATTTCCCTTTTTTTACTATCTGCACCAAAACGTTTGCAAAATAAATAAAACTTCCATGCTTAGCAAAAGAAGTTCCTGTTTGAATAAAAAATGATAATAATGACTGCTCTTGTTGGGTCAGAATATCAGATCAAAGTGCCAAGTTTAGAGAATACAAAAAACATAAATATAACAGTAAATGCAGTTTGCATATAATTAGGCTTCATTTCTTTTTTTTTGTGTGCCCATCCCAGAGGTGCAATATTGTTTTAAACAAGATGACTGGAAAGAACTGAATCTTTCCTATTTTTATGCCTAATTTGGTGTCAACTGACAAAGTATTTGCAGAGAAAATGTCAATGTTGAAGTTTACCACAGACACACACACACACAACCGAACACCGGGTTAAAACATAGACTCACTTTGTTTACACAAGTGAGTCAATAACAACAAACAAACCAATAACAGCAGATATGGAATAATGAAAATGATTATCACATTTAAGAACTCGCACAAAAAAAGAAAAGGGTCTCAAATCTGCAAAAGAATACAGACGAGTGTGTTCGCTGATTCATGCTGACATCCCCAGAAGCCATGATAAGGTGGCTGAATACTACAGTCAAAACTGAACAAGACACACCAACCCACCAGCCCAACCCAAAAATAAGGGGACAAAAAAAGACCAAAACATTTACCCAATTTTTTTTTTCACTACAAAATTATAATTCACCATACAGGAAAAACTTCATGCACTGAATTGTACTACAAATAAAATTAATCAGCAATGATGGCCCAGCCACTCTGCTTTTTATCACCTCCAGATACTTTTTTTAATTTTTTTTTTAAATAATAAAAAGATGTTTTGTTGTGTTTTTTTTTAAATAGAAAATTAAAAGAGGAAAACAATTTTTTTTTTTTTTTTTTATCTAATATTTATATATTTGTATACACATTATATATTTGTATTTGGCCCAACACTCAGCTTATATCACAGATTGACATAAGTTTACATTTGGGCCAACAGCAAAGTGAGAGCTGTATTATCAATGGTTTCTCCAGTCAATGGGAAACCATTTACAGCTTAGTCTCAAACTAGGAGGCAAAATTGTACTGGCTCTTGGTGCTGCAGCCTTGTGGGCTAGTTGGCCTTTGGGAACCATCCCAACGCTGACTGTCCTAAAACCCTCTTGGCCGAGAGAGTGGGGATGTATTTGGGCAAGACACCCTCCACTATAATCAAATTCTAGCCCAAATAGTCGGAACAGCAGTTGCCTCCTCTGCTGTTCTGATGGTCATAGTCGGACACGACTGACTATCATATATATATATATATATATATTTGTATACATAAATATATACATCTCTTGTGACAGGCCATACTTCTGAAAAAAAAAACAGTGCAGGACCTACAGTTAGTTATCTGCCTTACTCTGTCCAACAGCACCGAAAAAAAAAACTCGATGGTCGGGACAAACAAACTGCTAAATCAAAACAATGGACTTTCAATCTGAGGGTAGTAGGTTCAAATCCCAGTTGCGGCGCATAGTGGAGATTCCCCCCCCACCCGCCAATCTCCCAAGTTGACAGGTATGCAGAGCTACCGGTGCCTGATCCCTCTTCATGTATACATATGCATGCAGAAAGTCAAAACATGTTTAATATCCCCATAACAATAATCACTTATCAGCTTTGGATGGGTTATGACAACAAGAACATGCCCAACATGCACACCCCTGAAAATGGAATATGGCTGCCTACATGACTGAGTTAAAAAGGCCATGAACATAAAGAAAACCAACACATATAAGGGTACTTAATAATAATAATAATAGTGATACATTATATAAAGCATGGCAGATTCTTGGATTTAAGAATACAGAATAACAATAGTAATAAGAATAATAATAACATATTTCTGTCATACTCTCCAGAGTCTCCAGCAATCCACAGCACTTTCAGGGCACTAGCATTTCCACAACAGCCAGCTACAAAATGCACAGACACTCACCTCCACACCCCACGTCCCTATCTACCCTTTCCCCCACACACACCCTTCCCCACCAAACGCACACATCACCTCCCCACCCCTCTCTCCAAATCAACAATATTGTCAGGAATGTCTAATTACACAACACAATCAATGCAAAAAATAAAACAGTAGGCTATGATGATCAATTCAAGATTCTTTTTCCTTTTTGGGGGGGGTGTTGGGGTTCAAAATAATGTCAACAATCTGGGGTTGGTTGGTTTGATTTCAGTACGTTAAAATGCCATCACATCCAGGTGTTTCAAAAAAGGACAACATAAGAAAAACCAGAAGACTGGCAGAGAAGTTGACTTTTTTTTTCAAAGCATTAAATCTTATAAACTATACGTAATTTAAAAAACAACACATATATGTAGATATATATAAATAAAAAAGCTTAACTCAAAATAAAAGGTTAAAGATCCTACAGCTGTTTACGGCGATCCGGGGCAGTGAAAGGGTTAACATGTAGGAGTCCTGGGTTTGAATCCTGGAGCCAGTTGCATTGCCTGGTTCTGCCTTTTTGACAGTTACACGTGACTAAATGCCTACGTTGACTGAACTACGCCACTGGTCAGTTCCATACTACACACAGTTAGTAGCGGGTTACGACCATACTTGGCTCTTCCGTCCGAGCAATGCAGCTGGCTCCTGCTCACAGTCCCTGGTGGGTTTATAACGAGCAGAGGACTTCCCCCCTGATCTCCCAAGTCAACAGATGCTGCAGACCTGCTTAGTGCCTGAACCCCCTTCGCGCGTGTACACGCACGCAGAAGACCTTACGTGTGCATAATCGGCGGGTTGTGGAAACAACACACCTAGCATGCACACCTCTTGAAAACAGAATATAGCTGCCTACATGGCAGGGGAAAAATGGTCATGCATGTAAGAGTCCACTGGCACATATGCGTAAACTTGCGAAGCAGTGGCCCAGAAATGCAGAAGAAGAAAAAGGCTTGCTTCGCTTACATCTTGCAAAGTATGCTCACAACACCGGCGGTCGTCATTATGAATGGCGAAAGCTCAGCTGTCCACTTGCAAATAAATACACAGTATACTGTTCTTTGCAAAACTCACAGTCAGCACATGTATCATATATCTTCACAAAATTCTCATTCACACATATTGTTATAAATATAACTCAAGCAAGAATATACACGTCACAGTTAACTGACTTAAGTAAAAAAAAAAACATATACAGTAATCATTTTTTATTGATAGTATTTATTGTCTCTGGGAACAAGCAAAATATTATACCTTTTTAATATATATATATATACGTGTTTTCTCTGCATCTGAAAACTCTTATCAAGTATATGTTCTCACAAACACAGCAAACAGACACAGACACACACACTCTGTATTTCTATCACATAGACTCCCCACCCTCCCAACACACACACACTCGCACACACACAGAGACCCCCCCACCCCTATTCATACACACGCACACTGTGACCGTGTGAGCAGACAAGGCACCCATTGTACAGTTGAGCATGGATTTGTTTCATGGAAAGTAGAACTTCAGGAACCTGAAACACACACACACACACAAAATGTTACATGGATTTGTTTCATGGAAAGTAGAACTTCAGGAACCTGAAACACACACACACACATACACACAAAATGTTACATGGATTTGTTTCATGGAAAGTAGAACTTCAGGAACCTGAAACACACACACACACACACTCACACACACACACACACACACATATGCACACACACAAAATGTTACATGAATTTGTGTCATGCAAAGTAGAACTTCAGGAACCTGAAACACACACACACACACACACACACACACACAACACACACACACAAATGTTACTCATGAATACAGCATCATTCCCCCTCCCCCAATTAACTAACTACTACAATTAATCACTGATACTTGTTATCATGTATATCATTACTGTCGATAAGGAGGCTCTGTGGCAGAATGGGTAAAACACTGGACCTCTGATCCAGTGGTCAGTGTTCGATCCCCCCTGCTCTGACCTGGTGTTGTGTCCTTGGGAAAGGCACTTTGCTTCCGATTCTCCTCACACTACCGAGGCATAGATGGTGACCTGACCTGGCCTGGGAGTGGTAAAAATGGCGGAAGTAGAGGACTGGGCCCCGCCTTCCTATGCCGAGCCCCTAGACACAGTGGATATGAAAGATGAGATGTGCTGTGTTGTGCTGTGCTGTGCTGTGTTGTGCTGTGGTGTGCTGTGCTGTGCTGTGTTGTGTTGTGTTGTGTTCTTCTTCTTCTTCTTCTTCTTCCAGTGATGTCCAGCTGCCAACCTTGGCAATTACTGACATTTGGAGAAGCAGCACACCACATTGGTATCAGACGAAGAGAGAGAGAGAGACAGTCAGGGAAGTATCCACTCCACATCGTTCTTTTTCAGGTGAGTTTGGACCAGGGTTGGACTCAATGTCCCCACAGGCCAACAGGTAGCATGCCATGAAAATAACAGCAACAGCAGTCAACACACCAAAACACGACTGTTTGTACTCAACTTTAGTTGATCGCTGAAAAACAGCAACTTGGGTGGCGAAAAACTCAGTCCGTCTTCACGCACACAAAGTGTCTTTCCACGGTACCACATCCTCGAACGAGGAAGGAAGTATCCACTCCACATCGTTCTTTTTCAGGTGAGTTTGGACCAGGGTTGGACTCAATGTCCCCACAGGCCAACAGGTAGCATGCCATGAAAATAACAGCAACAGCAGTCAACACACCAAAACACGACTGTTTGTACTCAACTGTAGTTGATCGCTGAAAAACAGCAACCTGGGTGGCGAAAAACTCACAGTCCGTCTTCACGCACACAAAGTGTCTTTCCACGGTACCACATCCTCGAACGAAGAATAAGAGAGAGAGAGAGAGAGAGAGAGAGAGAGAGCAGGCTGTTGGTAGAATTTGGAGAAGCTGCACACCACATTGGTATCAGACGAAGAGAGAGAGAGAGGGGGGGGGGGGGGCTGTTGGTAGAATGTGTTGTGTTGTGTTGCTATGGGACTTTAAACCTTTTAAACTTTTATCATTATGGATACTAATACTGCGCCTATCTTTGGTCAGAGACCAAGCTCCAACTTGAGCGCTTTTTCGTTCAACAGGCTGCCTACCTGGGTAGAGCCAACTTTAAAATTAAAATTAAAAATATTGCTTAAAGCCCAGCCGACCATGAAGGCCATATCAGGGCTATCCACCATTCAAAGTCTGATCATCGCAGATGGGCCACCCCAATGTTTTCAGCTTTCTACTGCACTGTGATCACTCCATGATAAAAATTTCACAACTTTTGTACTAAGCATATACTATATTAAATACTATTAAAAATATTTATTTCTTTTAAATATTGCAATATTGTCCACGGAGGGACATCACGGAACAACGTTCTCAATGAATCTGCTGTAAAAAAAAACCCGTCGTGTGTCATAAAAGTCCCAACAATCAATCAGAATATGTTGCACAGTGAGTGGTTCATCACACGGAATACACCAAGGAGCCTCTTCTCCTTTCAGGAGGTAGGAATGTGTGATGTATGTATGACCTGTATGAAGTCGGCACAGCACTGTCATTTCTTTTCGATTCACCACAGCCATAGGCAGAGTCTCTTGAAGATTTGGTCGTATTTTAAATAATTTGTTATCTATTTGTTCATTCCATTCTTTCTGCCAGAGATCTTTAGTATACCGATGAACTTTGGGTTTAAAATCAGTAAAAGGAATATAAAACTTACATTGTTTCTCTCTAACAGCACTCTTAGCCAGATTATCTGCTATTTCGTTCCCTTAAATGCCCACATGACCGGGCACCCAAGCCAGAATGATTACAAAACCATTTCTTTTAAGATGGGTAAACAAACTGAAGAATCCTTGAAGTTTGGGATGATCAATATTACGATGAGCTATTGCCTCCAGAGAAGAAAGCGAGTCAGAAAAAACAACAAATTTACGATTAGATGATTGCAATATAGCATTTAAAGCTAGATTTAAAGCAGTTAGCTCTGCAGTAAACACAGAACTGTCTGACAGAATATGTTTCGTGAGTCTTTGGGAAGGAGAAGTCGGACAAAAAGCAGAAGCAGCCACTCCCTCCTCTGACAGCTGTTCTGAGGCGCTCATCATTCATTCCCTGTGTCATTCACTCAGGCTTCAATCATGTGCATGTACACTCATTGGCTCAGCCGCCGGTATTTTCTCCCCCTCCATTAGACCTTGAGTGGTGCTCTGGACGCTAGTCATTCGGATGAGACGATAAACCGAGGTCCCGTGTGCAGCATGCACTTAGCGCACATAAAAGAACCCACGGCAACAAAAGGGTTGTTCCTGGCGAAATTCTGTAGAAAAATCCACTTCGATAGGAAAATCAAATAAAACTGCAAGCAGGAAAAAACATTAAAAAATGGGTGGCGCTGTAGTGTAGCGATGTGCTCTCCCTGGGGACAGCAGCCCAAATTTCACACAGGGGAATCTGTTGAGATAAAAAGAAATACAAATACAAATATAAGAGAGGATTCTGCATCGAAATTTTGTGAGGGACAACTCTCTTGTTGCTGTGGGGTTCTGTTCTGTGCACAAAGTGCATGCTACACACGGGACCTTGGTTTATTGTCTCATCCAAGTGACTAGCATCCAGACCACCACTCAAGGTCTCAAGTGGAGGGGGAGAAAATTCCAGTGAATGTGAGATTTGATCCTGCAGGCCCAGATTCTCTCACTTCCTAGGCAGAAGCTTTCCCGCTAGGCCACCACTCTCTACAATGCGATACCTGTAATGGAGCGGTGATCTTGTGGAACGCGCCTGACTAGAGTGTCCACTGGTTCGAGCCCAGGAATATCACCCCACCCCCCACCCCTTCCTTCCCCACCAGACCTTGTGTGGTGGTTTGGATGCTAGTCAAATGAGTGAGACGATAAACCGAGGTCTCTTCCGCAACATGCACTCAGCGCACATAAAAGAACCCACAGCAATATAAGGAGTTGTTCCTGGCAAAATTCTGTAGAAAAATCCACTCTGATAGTAAAAACAAAATACACCAGCAGGCAGAAGAAAGGAAAAATATGAGTCATGCTGCACAGTGGCAACACACTTTCCCTGAGGAGACCAGCTCAAATTTCACAAAGAAACAAGTAACATATTATAATCCAGTGCAATACAATACAAAACCATATAACACAATACAGAACAGTACAGGACAGTATAGTACAATACAACACAATACAGTTACAACTGGGCTACCTACCCGCAAAGTCAAAGCTGTATGATCAATGGTTTCTCCACTGCAATGGGAATACATTTACAGCTTAGTCTTCAGTGAAATTGCACCGGCTCTTGGTGCTTCAGCCTTTGGGGGTAGCTAGCCTTGGGGATCATCCCAACGCCGACTGTCCTAAAACCCTCTTGGCCGAGAGAGTGGGGATGTCACTTGGGCAAGACACTCTCCACTATATTCAGAATCTGGCCGGGACAGCTGTTGCCTCCTCTGTTGTTCTGATGGTCACAGTCTGACACGAATGACTACCAAGAGAATGCCATCCCCTGTCAAGTGTTTGCAGGAACAATCAGGAAATGTGGTTGGATCATTTTTTAATTTGGTCAGACTCAGACTCCGAGCCACATCAACAATCCACTGTGCACAGATGCTGTTTGACCGAGATGCGAACTGATTAAGCCACAATCTATCTTGTTTAGGCAAACGATTACGCTGACTGGTCCACTGACTCAATGCTGTTTTAATGTAAGCATGCACGCGATTAGCTTGAGTATCATCACGTGAGACCAAGGTTAGTAGTAGAGACTGCCCTGGACTCGTGATCGATAGGTCTAGAGCGTCTGGGTAATGTTACTACAGGAAAACATGTCACCATGCTACGTAGCTGAAAATGAACTCGGAACAATTTTGACGTTGGTGTAATGTCGGAACAAACTGTGATAGAGCGTAACAAAGTATGGAGAAAAATGAACTCACTGGAACAATTTTGACGCTGGCGTAACAGCAGAACAAACTGAGATTGAGCGGAACAGAATACAGCGAAATTGTTAACATTTGGCATCTCTGACTACCACACCATTCACTCAATGCAACACAGGCACTCACCACCAGAGACTGACGAGCTCATCAGGGTTCCCGAGCCTCATCTTGGCCGGGGGGTCCCCGATGTTGACCTTGACGTGCGTGTACAGCCGACGCTCCTGGAGGTCGACGCGTGTGTAGTTCATGCCAACCGGGTCGCTCAGGCCGTCCGTGCTCCACCGAGATCGCCAGCCCAGGAACATTTCATTGCTGTGAACAGTCGTCAGGTCACAGAGATGCGCTGTGCTGTGTTCAGTACTGCTCTTCTTCTTCTTCATTGTTGAGGGCCCACAATCATACACATTGATTATTCTGGCACCCAGGTGTTGTAGTCAGTTTCACCGAACTGTGTTGTTTTGTGTTGCATTGTACAAGTCAGTTTCACCGAACTGTGTTGTTTTGTGTTGCATTGTACAAGTCAGTTTCAAGGAACTGTGTTGCGTTGTGTTGTGTTGTGGTCAGTTTCAAGGCGTTGTGTTTTTTTTGTACTTTGGTCAGTTTTGAGGAATTGTGTTGTGTTCTGGTCTGTTACAAAGAAATGTGTTGTGTTGTAGTCAGTTTCAAGGAAGTGCGTTGTACTGTGTTGTGGTGTGGTCAGTTTCAAGGAATTGTGTCATGCTGTGTTGCAGTCAGTTTCAAGGAATTGTTCTGGGTTGTGTTGTGCTGTGTTATGTTGTGGACATATCAGTGAAGGTTTCATTTTCAAGGAATTGTGTCATGTTGTGTTGTGTTGTGGCTATATAGTGAAGGTTTCAGTTTCAAGGAATTGTGTTGTGTTGTGTTGTGCTGTGTTGTCTTGTTCAAGGAACTGTGTTGTGTTGTAGTCAGTTTCAAGGAATTGTGTTGTGTTGTAGTCAGTTTCAAGGAATTGTGTTGTGTTAGAGTCAGTTTCAAGGCATTGTCTTGTGTTGTGTTATAGTCTGTATCGAGAAATTGTGTTGTTAGAGCCAGTTTCTAGGCACTGTGTTGTGTTGTGTTATAGTCAGTTTCAAGGAATTGTGTTGTGTTGTGTTTAGTCAGTTTCAAGGAACTGTGTTGTAGACAGTTTCAAGGCATTGTGTTGTGTTGTGTTATAGTTAGTTTCAAGGAATTGTGTTGTGTTAAAGTCAGTTTCAAGGTTAATTGTATTGTGCTGTGCTATAGTCAGTTTCAAGGAATTGTGTTGTAGTCAGTTTCAAGGCATTGTGTTGAGTTGTGTTGTACTCAGTTTCAAGGAATTGTGTTGTGTTGTGTTTAGTCAGTTTCAAGGAACTGTGTTGTAGACAGTTTCAAGGCATTGTGTTGTGTTGTGTTCTGTTATAGTCAGTTCCAAGGAATTGTGTTGTGGTCAGTTTCAAGGCATTTTGTTGTGTTGTGTTATAGTTAGTTTCAAGGAATTGTGTTGTGTTGAAGTCAGTTTCAAGGTTAATTGTATTGTGTTGTGCTATAGTCAGTTTCAAGGAACTGTGTTGTAGTCAGTTTCAAAGCATTGTGTTGAGTTGTGTTGTACTCAGTTTCAAGCCATTGTGTTGTGTTGTGCTGTAGTCAGTTTCAAGGCATCGTGTTGAGTTGTGTTGTAGTCAGTTTCAAGGAATTGTGTTATGGTCAGTTTCAAGGCATTTTGTTGTATTGTGTTATAGTCAGTTTCAAGGAATTGTGTCGTGTTACAGTCAATTTCAAGGAATTGTGTTAGTCAGTTTCAAGGCATTGTGTTGTGCTGTGTTACAGTCAGTTTCAAGGATTTGTGTCATGGTCAGTTTCAAGGAATTGTTTTGTGTTGTGTTGTGGCCATATCAGTGGAGTTTTCAGTTTCAGTTTCAAGGATCTGGTTCCCTATGCTATATGAGTATTAAATGGATCCACATACATTTTTTCCACATGTTTGTTCATGCGTGCGTGCATGGGTGTGTTCTTCTGCGCTTTGTGTCTGACGTGTTTCTGTAAGGCCCCTTGAGATGTTTGAAAGCACAACATAAATGTTTTATAATACTCATCATTATTATTATCATTATCGTTAACAGCATCATTATTCCTATTACTATCATTGTTACTATCATTCATAATGTACATTTGCATAGCACCCTTTCTCTCAAAGAACTCAGGGTGCTTTACATGAAACAAAAAGTTACAAATTACGTGAATCATTCATAACCATTCTTTCTCCCACCCTCTCTCTCTCTCTCTCCACACTCTCTCTCTCACATTTGTCATACTTTGCCACGCATACAAAGTGAGCCGACAGGCATCGGGTGGTGTTGCAAAAGAAGGAAACAGAGTGCTTAGTGATAGGTTTGTTTTTTTTGGTGAAGACCAAAAGGCAGAGATGGAGTTGTTATTACCATCAATACTGTTGATTGTCATATTCATCATTATTATTACCATCATCATGATTATTACCATCACCATTATTACTATTATTATTATTATCATTATTATTATTATTACTACTATCGTTATTATAACAGTCTACTGAGTGACAGACAACAAAACAAAACCTCTTACCCATGGTCAGACCGGGTTTGCTTTTTGTGCCGCACCATCTTGTAACGCCCTATGTGTTCGGGGGGACGGGTCAATAATAAACCAGATTCCAAAATCCTGGAAAATACCAAAACAAAAAGAAACATTAAACAATACCAAAAAAATTAAACACAATCAGCACAAAAGGAAATTTTTTCCCCTAAAATTTTGCCTTCATGGTATGGCACACGAGGCATGGAACCCGCGCTTAGGCACCCAGCGAAAATCCGACCCCCAACAGAGAAAGGAAAGACAGGATCGACTTAGAGGCAGAAAAAATCGAACGAATCGAGGGTGCCGAGTCGAATCGAGTACACAGAATGTAAGAATACAATAAACACAAGCCGCATGCAACAAAATAAGGCCAAAGGATACGCTGAACAGCCGAAAAAAGCGTAAGACGAGACAGAGCGTAAACCTGACAAGATGGCGTGGAGAGCCTTGGCCAAAGGAATGATTAAGCGCTTATAGTTTTTAGAGGCGTTTGATTGGCTGAGAGCGGGTGGGCCCGTCTTTTCACTGTTAGCCGCGCGAAATTTGGCCAAGCAGAGCAAACCAATAGGCCTAGTTTGCATCAGTTTGACATGGTACAGTATATGACACCAAAATTACGTTTACCTAACATACTTACCATGACCCACAAGTGCCGACTCCAGCAGGGAGTCCGATTCCTGTCCTGTGCAAACTACTATCCGCCTATGCGGAAAAAAACGTATTTTCAAGAGTATGTCTCATCCCAAAGAAAAGGAAAGAAAAGAAATAGTTATATCACTGATCCCCAGATACATTAACCATTCCAAGCTCTTTTAAGGAACAGTTTGTGGGTTGTTGTTTTTTTTGTTCCCCCCCCGCGCCTCCCAAAAGATCAGAATTTCAAAGCTTAAGTGATTTTTCCTATTTTTCTTACCTGGCAGAAAAATCATCATCCTCGTTGCCCCAACCCCAGTAAGAATTGGAATAACCGTTGATGCGGTGGTAGTTTTCTCTGTTCAAGGCGATGACGCCACCCGCATAGTTGTAGTACATGACACTGAATGTGAAAAAAAAAAGAAAAAAAGAAAAAGTCAATACTCAAAGAAAGACATACAAAAAGATAAAGCACACGCAAAAAAAAAGAAAAAAAAAAAAGAAGAAAAGAATGGGGAAGAACAAAGAAAAAGAAAAGGCATTCAGCTGACAGGAAAATCATCATCCCAGTTGAGTAAACCTCCAAACTCCTCACTTACTGATGTGCAACCCCCCACTCCACCACTTCTGTACAACTACCACCACTGGCCCCCCCCCCCCCCCACCCCTCCCACAAACCATTCATTAAAATGGTGTACACAGTCCTTCATCTAATATGCATAAACCGCATAGTAAGGGAACTAACTTCTAGACTACATCATGTCTGGCTGTGTCCCAATTTGTCAACTCGGTAGAACCCCCCCCCCCCCCCCCCCCCGAAAAACACAGTCAGTTTCAGTATGGCTTCATCAGGGTTTTTTTTTTTGGCATCAATATGACATGAGAACCTGCCAAGGCTGTAAACTCCTTAGGCTTAAATGGGTTAACCCCCCCTTTCCCCCCACCTCTCTCCCTCCCTCCCCCACCCACTCTTATCATGGCTCCCAGGCAACCCCTCCATCTCCGAATCCACCTCCCCTCCGCCCCTTCCCCTCCCACCCACACACACACACACTCACTGATATCTCACCACCCACACACACACTCACTGATATCTCATCTCATTGATGGCCGAGGCCAGGTGGCGTGCGTGAGGGTCGCACATGTAGAGGTTCTTGTCCGTCTCTGGCAGGAGGTCGGCGTCCTGAAAGACGAAGCAGTCAAACTTGTCGAACTTGAGCGCCTCCATGTAGCCTATGTTCATCAGCTTGCCGCGGTTGAACTGCTTGTTCCCTGCCTGCCGACACGACACGACATGACAGGACGACACCGATAAAAAAATTATGACTGCTGGACCTTTTAAAACAAAGTTCAAAATGATAAAAGGTGGTGTAAAATCAAAGGTACCTTACGATGAAGATAAAAACACAACGTTTCGAGTTAACTGTATGAAGAGCGTAGGAGCAGGAAGTAAAACTGCTGACGGAAAAAGAAGGCACAATACAGGGACACAGAAGGGAGGTAATCTACTAACAGGTGGTTATCACCCCTACCTACTTTCGTTTTCTCCACATAGGAAGGTAGTAGTTTGCATGGGACAGGAATCAGACCCCTGCCATTGTCTGCACCAGCGGGTCAGGGTACAGTGTGTGTGTGTAATCAAAACTAGTTGTCAAGTTTTTTGAAGATGTGAGCTCTATTCAGTGAACAGATAAAGTCTAGGATTTTTTGTCACTGAACAGGCAAACTCTTTGTTGTTGAATTGGTGATCACTTTGTCATTGAACCAGTGAACTCTTTGTTGTTGAACAGTTGATCTCTTTGCCATAAAACAGGTGAACTTTTTTTTTTTTTTTTAACATTGAGCTGGTAAACTTGTGACCTGTTCAGTTATTTAATTTCAGTTTCAGTTTCAGGAGGCTTCACAGCATCATGCGATGGCCTAGAGGTAACGCGTCTGCCTAGGAAGCGAGAGAATCTGAGTGCGCTGGTTCGAATCACGGCTCAGCTGCCGATATTTTCTCCCCCTCCACAAGACCTTGAGTGGTGGTCTGGATGCTAGTCATTCGGATGAGAGGATCAACCGAGGTCCTGTGTGCAGCATGCACTTAGCGCACATAAAAGAACCCACGGTCACAAAAGGGTTGTTCCTGGCAAAATTCTGTAGAAAAATCTACTTTGATAGGAAAAACAAATAAAACTGCACGCAGGGGAAAAAATAAAAAAAAAAAAGGGCGGCGCTGTAGTGTAGTGACGCGCTCCCCCTGGGGAGAGCAGCCCGAATTTCACACAGAGAGATCTGTTGTGATAAAAAGAAAAGAAATACAAATACAAATATACGCTGCTACTACACCGTATCTGCTTCACAGGGGGATGGTGGCACCATGGTTAAGATGTTCATCTGCCAACACAATGTCTGTGAAGGTCTGGGTTTGACCCCCACTCTCGCCCTGTCTTCCAAGCTTGACCGCAAAAAAAAAACCAAGAGAGGCAAGGCCTTCAAGACTCATTTGTGATAAATTAAGTCCCCTAGCATTAATTACAGAGTAATTTCCCTTTTTTTGCTATCTGCCCCAAAACGTTTGCAAAATAAATAAAAATTCCATGCTTAGCAAAAGAAGTTCCTGTTTGAACAAAAAATGATAATAATGACTCCTCTTGTTGTTGTGTCAGAATAAGAGGTCAAAGTGCCAAGTTTAGAGAATACAAAAAATATAAATATAACAGTAAATGCAGTTTGCATATAATTAGGCTTCTTTTTTTTATTTTTTTTGTGCCCATCCCAGAGGTGCAATATTGTTTTAAACAAGATGACTGGAAAGAACTGAATTTTTCCTATTTTTATGCCAAATTTGGTGTCAACTGACAAAATATTTGCAGAGAAAATGTCAATGTTAAAGTTTACCATGGACACACAGACACACGGACACACACACACACACACACAGAGACAACCGAACACCGGGTTAAAACATAGACTCACTTTGTTTACACAAGTGAGTCAAAAATCAAACTGAACATCCAGTCATTCAGAGGAGATGATAAACCAAAGTCCTGTGTGCAGCACACTTGGAACACTAAGAAAGAACACGACCAAAAAAAAAGAGAAGAAATATTCCTTATTACCAGGTGACCCCAACTATTAGTTCCCTTGAGAATGAACACATATTCTTGATTGTACAAGATCATATCGGACAATCAAACAGAGTCAAGACAAAATACACACCATGAGATATTTTTCTGCAGTAACAGAGAATTTGGCTTGATCTATGGCCCTGGGTTCACTCTGTAATCACTCCCTCTCTCTTTCTCTCTCTCTCCTAATTCATTATGCTTTAGGTGATATTCACTTTCCAATATACTATCATTTTTTATTACTATTATTATTATAATCACTGTTGTTGTTGCTATTGTTGTTGCTACTGTTGCAGTGGTGGAGGTAGTAGTAGCAGTAGTAGTAGAAGTATTTTTGTTTCTTTCGTTAGTATTATTCTGCGCTGCAACTTTTTTCTTTTCATCATCAAATACTGCATGTATTTTTGCCATTGCATTCGTTGATCGTTTGTGAAATGTGAAAGAGGACGATAGATATAAGCTCAGGCTTGTTGTTTGTTGCTCAAATTTTCCCTTTTTTCTTTACTGAACGCTGGTATTTTGTCTTGTTTCCTGATATTTAAAAATGCTTCAAACCAAAATAATATATTCTTAAAAATTTTTTTTTTTTTAAAAGCTGACCTGTTCTTCTTCTCCTCCATCGTTCGTGGGCTGGAACTCCCACGTTCACACTTACGTAAATGAAAGCACTTTTACGCGCATTTTTAACCCCGCCATGTAGGCAGCCATACTCCGTTTTCGGGGGCACTGACCTGTTCGACGACGAAGACGTGGAAGCTGAGCTGCTGGCGCTGCATCATGGGCAGGATGCGGTTGAGCAGGATCTTGAGGAAGGGGTAGCGGTCCCTGTAGGGGATGATGATGGCCACCTTCTGCCAGGCCTGGCACCCCTTGGGCGCCCACACCCCGCCCTTCCCCACCTCGGGGTTCCTCTCCTCGATCTCCTCCTCTGTGGGCTCCGTGAAGATGTCCACCTTCACCTCACCTGGACAGGTTAAAAAAAGGAAAAAATATATCATTTTTTGAGGATGTATCTGTGTTTGTTTCAATGTACCTTTTATTTACCTTTGTGCTAGCTGAATCGGTAGTGCAAGCAGCACTGACTTGAGGTTGCGTACCTTGTCAATGGAGAGGGTTACCACTCTTTACTATGTGTTAATCGTTTGATCTCCTGGCCTCTTTTTTTTTTTTTTTTTTTTTTAAATTTTAATTTCAAGTTGAAAAACCACTGAGGCAATGATGTGTTTGTTCTGTATTGTCCGTGTGTTCTGTGTGACTTGTTCAGGATTAAAGAGGTTATGCCAGTCTTTAATAAAACTACAAACGCTAATTTGTGTTTGCACATTTCTTGCCATTGCTGCTGTGTGCACATGCCAAAGGACTGGTATAAGGACAAGCCTGGTGCTTCCTTTTTTCAGGAAGTGTCTGGGTTTGACCAACAACAGCCAAGGCGTAACGTCCAACTTGCACGTAAACGGTGAAAAACTGGAAGAAGTCTCCTCCTTCAAATACTTGGGTGCCATTGTGTCAGACGAGGGTTCGAAACCAGAGGTCCTGTCCAGAATCGCGCAGACTACTGCCGCACTGAGTCGATTGAAGACTATATGGAAGGACAAAAAGATCTCCCTCTCGTCCAAAATCAGACTAATGCGCTCCCTCATCTTCTCAATATTTCTATACGCTTGCGAATCCTGGACCCTCACTGCAGAACTCCAGAGAAGAATCCAGGCCCTGGAAATGAGATGCTTCCGCAAGATCCTGAACATTACATACAAAGACCACATCACAAATGAGGAAGTGAAAAGAAGAGTCCAAAACGCCATTGGCCCATTCAAAGACCTGCTAACCACAGTGAAGGAACGCAAGCTCCGCTGGTATGGACACGTCACACGATCAGACGGCCTAGCCAAGACCATCCTGCAGGGTACCGTACAAGGAAGGAGGAAGAGAGGCAGACAGAGAAAGCGGTGGGAGGACAACATCAAAGAGTGGACGGGCCTGCCATTTGCCACAACTGAGGACCGAGGCAGGTGGCGCGAGCTGACCAGGCAGTCATCCATGGTGCCCCAACGACCCACCCACGGGTCAAGGGATAGATGAAGGGATAGATGAAGAAGTCTGGGTTTGTTCCAGTGTACCTTTTATTTACCTGTGTGCTAGCTGAATCGGTAGCGTAAGCAGCACTGACTTAAAAGCTGTGTACTTTGTAAATGGAAATAGTTCCCACTCTTTACTATTTGTTAAAAACTGCATGATCATCACAGCGTCTCTTGTCAACTCACATATCTCTGTCAGCTCCAACAGTGCTGGGAAACAGCTGATAGCCTCTGACCACAAATGATTTGAATGATCTGCTTGTGTTGTATATTAACCCTTTGAGCCCTGACCACCGGTTTACCGGTGGTGAGGAGGGGTGTCATAATGCCTGGCCACCGGTTGAGTGGTGCGTAAACACTTGTGTCGTGTTTTGGTATTGGTTGACTTATATTGAAGAGCCAATCAGAAAAACCGTAATATTCCGACGCCAGCGAACGCAGTACCAACATTGCCGCGCCCCCTCTTTGTGTTTTGTGCATGTGCTTTGGATAAAAAAAGATCGATTTCTACCATGAAGCGTGCAGAGTCTCAACCTGACATGCCACCTTTGATCAACTGATTCTGCATGCTCAGATTCAATTTCAAAATCACTATCTGTAGCAAAATCATCCGATTCAAATTCCACCTCACTATCAGAGTAATCACTGTCATACTCTACTTCCGATAAATCATCAAGCATATCAATTACTTGCTGCGTTGTGTACAGTTGTTTTCTCGCACGTTTTGTCCCTGATTTCTGCTCTGACGGGCCAGGTTGAGACTCTGCACGCTTCAAGTGTTTACGCACCGCCCAACCTGTGGCTGGGCATTATGTCATTTTTCTCTGCCACCGGTAAAGCGGTGGTCAGGGCTCAAAGGGTTTAACACCAATTATTTGCAAATTTTGGCTCAGGAGCTCAGGCAGAAGGGTTAAAATTGCTCAGGGACTCAGGGCTCAAAGGGTTAACAATATTTCCGTTATTTTCGCCACTGATGACACGATAACCAAGTGAGAACAAAGTGTCCACCACTATCAGTAATGGGCATGTAACACAAGGACAAGCAGCTTGTCTCATTGTTGGGTCTGTTGACGCTACTGAGAGACCTGGTTGGTGTGAGTGACGAGCCTTTGAATGCGCATGTAATTTCCGATCGGATTAATAAAGATGTATTATTGTACTGTGTTGTGTATTGTATCACTTCCACTGAAAACTGCATGAAGGGGAAAAATAAAATAAAACAAAAAGGTCCCATGGTGTTTCAAGTCCATCAGGACAGTGAATGTATATCAACTGTGTCTAAGGCTCAGCATTGGAAGGCAGGGCCCAATCCTCTCCTTCTGCCGCATTTAACTCACTCCAGACGAACAGTTCTTTCCCTTGCTTTTCCCTACAGACGACCCATTTGTTAGGGTTAGGAAAAAAAATCACAAAAAATACAAAACATAAAGTAACTGAATGAAACCCACTGTACTTGACCCACTGACCTCTCTCTTCACGTTGTGTGAACGCCCACCCCCCTCCCTCTTCACTGCTCTCAGAAGCTGAATCACTATCAGTACCGACTTGCTGGTAGCTTTCTTCACTACAGATACTTTATTCAACGTCTTCATCATCCTCGTCGATGTTGAAACCTTCAGTTTGAGGCATTTCAATCACTTCAGCAGTGGTAAAAGCCACTGTCGTGATCTAGTTTGTTCCAAAAATTTCCACTTGTATCGCCTGAGACACCATTTTCAATATGTACGCAGATTAGCTTGTCGTGTGAGGTCCTGAACTTGCTGGCTCACTGTGGAGTGTGTTGTTACGGAATCTCATGATGAAACTTTCCATTCAACCCTTGACACGTTCGCAATGCCTGGTGTAGCTGATTGTTATGCTACCCCATGAGGAAAACGTGGAAAAAATTTTAATTGTCGAAACCGCTATAGCGTTCCATCGTCCGGAATGCTACCTTACATCAGGAACGCTATAGCATTCCATCGTCCGGAGTGAGTTAACCTTCCTCAAGTCATGTAATCCATTCAAACCTGGGTAGATGGAGGAAAATCAGAGTACAGTGCCTTTCTCCCGAGGACACACCACCATGCCAAAATGGGGCCTTGAACCCTGATCACTGGTGAACACTGGAACAGAAGTCACAGGCCTAACTGATTCTGCCACGCTTCCCTGGACCAGCAACAACATGTGTCAGAATAAAGAAACACCAGGGCATCAGCCACCATGGTGAAGTGGTTAGCTTTGCGGACTGACAGCTCAGAGGACGCTGGTTTGAAATCTGGAGGAGATGGGGTTTTTTTGGGGCCTGTGGCTGGCTCCTACCCGGACCTGAATGTGCTATGGGCTTAAATGGGAAGACTGGGACCACACAGTTGAGTATCATCCACTTGATTAAGACAAGAAGTGTTGAGTACAGCCTTGTCACATTGTCCAAAACCTGAATGGACCTCCATAGCAGCAGCAGTATATTCCACCTCCTCTTTATTCTTCATCATCAAATTGATCAATATAAAAAGAAAGATGAAAAACTATGAATATAAAAAAAAAGATAAAAAAATATGAATACACTAGCATACAATATATACCCCACTCACCCAGTTCGTCCAGGTTGACTTTGCACTTGCCCTCGTTGGAGTGTCCGATCTGTGACATCTGCAGCAAGGCGTCAGGCATGGTGTACACACAGTGGCTCTTATAGTTGAACAGCGCAAAGCCCAGCAGCGAGAAGTAGATGAAGAGGAGGATCGAGCGCAGGTAGCGCCGACATCTCATCAAGCGCGATTTCAGACTCATCGTATACCGTGTTGACCCTCCTCACGACATCGGCTGAAACAGCCACAGTGCATAGATACATTAATTGTCATGTACAATTCACTTTCTAAATGTTTTCTATGACATAACTGCAGATCAAGGACTGGTCTCTAGACAACAGTCATCAGAAATCAAGCTTCCATGGACCAACATCTTCCCACTGATATTTGAAAGTGAAGAAACTACCATCATCATTCTTTTCAATTACTATATCACTCTAATTTAGACAGTCTTCATATCTTGAAGTTGCGACTGATACTTAGCTTGGGTGTTGAAGTGCATGTACGCTTAACTCATTTTGCACCTTAGCATTGCCCTAGTGTAAAAATTTGTCGCATCAAAACAGTTTTCACATTCATAATTATTTATAAACAGCAAAGAAAGGGACAAACATCAGTATTTCTAGATGTGTCTGCATGTAACCTGGAGGGAAAACAGTATATTTTCTGTGTTTTTTTTCTGCATCAGTCTGGTATGAAGCCTGCCCAGGCTGTAAACTCCCTGGGGTTGAATGGTTTAACAGAAGGAGGATTTGTGCAGCACTTTTGATGGAGTAAGCAGACAAACCTTGCCCTCTGTGGACATCATTTAGCTATTTGACGTATCTATACTTTCTATAAGACACATGTACGTAAACTTACAAGGACTGGTTCACCTAACAGAGCAAGTGACACCTCCTCCAGCTCTAAGAATAACTTAGAAGACAGTGTCATGTCACTCTATCAAGTTAGCAATGAGTGAACCAGATAATTCATGGTTGTTTGTGCATAAACTAAAGTCATTATTCGCCTCTCTCTCCTTCAGCCATCATTATGTCTACATATTTCCAGCCTCCAGATGGTTTAGTCACTAGTGTTTTTTTTAATCTATCCATTAGCCTCCTCCCATTTTCATTTTCAGAATGAAAACCAGCAGTGACAAAAATCATATACCACACGGCTGTTCTGCAGCAGCAAAATCTCTCTATTCAATGCTCAAAGTCAAAATAAACTGACAGCAAACAACAGAGAATCAGACTTATCAACATACAATGGGTGTGGCACCAGCAAACTGTCTGAGGACCATGGACTATAGAGTGCTGTTACTGCCTCATGCATCCAATGAAGTGAAGCACCTAAGTAATCTGACTCATCCATGGAGTTAAAACAATCTGATTTCATGAAAATGGTATCCATGCCCAAAAAATCTTGTTGAACATAACTCTCAGCTTTTAAAACATTAAAAAAAAATCATTTGTTTAAATTGTTATCTAAAGACAATGTTACACCATTACTCATTTCTTCCTTGTATGTGTGACTGTCCTGCTGCCAACTGTTGTGTCCATCACATCTGATGTTCATAATGAAAGAAAAAAGTAGGCCCCATAATGCATTGTAATAACCCAGAAGTCTTAGTGTTTAGAGCATGCACAAGGACTACAGTCAATTGGTAATGTTTGTTTGGATCCTGCTAGATCTGAATGGGTCTTACTTTACCAGATCATATCATAGTTTAACCACATGTGCTGTGTTCAGAGTCAGACTATCGTGTTGCACAAGTCTATTTTGTGTCCATGTCAACAGCACAACACCAACATGTTGTTTTTGTACTGAGTATCTACTTTACATGACCTGAACACAGATATAAAGAGGACAGACCACACCTGGGGACAGTCAGAACAACTGGCACAGGACTGGGATGGATGGAGAGTGCTTGCTGGCAGCCTGTGTCCCAGACTGGGCGATGGACTGAAGAGAGTGAAGTGAAAGTTTATAAACAAATGTGGTGTACCATGTAATGGATCACACTACACACTTTGACAGTTTCTTGAAACTGAAAGTCTCGTATGTCACCTTCTGATTTTACCCCCAAGGATACTTTGACTTCGAATACACTGACATCTTGTTTGAAAGGCACAAACATCATTTACTGTTAGTTGTGATCTGAGTGAGAGGGATATACCTGTTCATTTTTCCTCCATTACAAAAGCATTATCCATGCACAGCAACATCATTATCAAAATGCCACCAAAAATAGTGTAAGCATGCCCACACATGATATACCTGCCTATTCATATGTCTCCTAAGTTAAGAGGGTGTGGTTTTTCATTAAAAAAAAA
>NC_134893.1:68833673-68851173 GCF_041734735.1 Babylonia areolata | reverse complement strand
GTCCTGTCTGGAGCCATGGAGCGTGGTGTGCAGCAGGGTTGGTGTCGTCCTCTCAAAGTCCTGTCTGGAGCCATGGAGCGTGGTGTCAGCAGGTTGGTGTCGTCCTCTCAAAGTCCTGTCTGGAACCATGGAGCGTGGTGTGCAGCAGGGTTGGTCTCGTCCTTCCCAAGTCCTGTCTGGAGCCATGGAGCGTGGTGTGCAGCAGGGTTGATCTCGTCCTTCCCAAGTCCTGTCTGGAGCCATGGTGTCTCTGAGCCCTTTCAGGAGGGGATATTACTGAAGAATCTGTCCTGGTGTTTGGTCTTCGAGACCAAAAGAGCAGACGGGAGATGAGTGCCAGCATCGGTTTCAGTTATAGTTTCAGTTTCTCAAGTAGGTGTCACTGCGTTCGGACAAATCCATATACTCTGCACCTCATCTGCTAGGCAGAAGCCTGACCAACAGCATTACCCAACGCGCTCCGTCAGGCCTTAAGTGCATGCATATATATATATATATATATATATATATATATATATATATATATATATATAGTACCTATCAGAGTGGATTTCTTTTGCAGCGGGTTCTTTTTCAGTGCGCCAAGTGCGTGCTGCACACGGGACCTCGGAAACGCTCCAGGTGTTAATTAATTTTGTCTCCTATAGAAGAATCCATGCTTCAGACCCATGAAGAAGTCTGGGGATGATCACACAGGTCAGTACACCTGTACTCTGGTTGTCAGGGGTAGTGAATGGTTCCGCTAAATGCGGTGATGTAAGCGCCCTTACCCCCACCACCCCAAAAAGAAGAAAACAAGAGAGGCAAGGCCTTCAAGACTCACTCGTGATATGCACTTTATCAAACAGAGGAATTATGGCAAAAAGACTCATTGATTTGACCTTGACTTTAGACATCTAAATTTGCATTGCATTGATGTTCTGGCCAAAACAAACAACAACATGGTATACCAATGAAAACTGAATGGAAGAAACAAAGTTCTATTATCCTTTTTACCAATAGGCTATGTTGTGACCTTGATCTTTGACTTTGCTTCTTTTCATAGGTATCACCATGACCAATGATTGTACCAAGTTTGCTGAAGAATATCTATAAAATACCTTCTTTCTCTTGCATGCAGAAATGTATCAATATCGTATGCTAGGTATACCTTAACCCTTAACCTCTAGCTGATTTTGAATTTCTTAAGGGATTATGCTGCACCCATAGCCAGTCAGAAGACCAAGGTTGATTAAAACTGAATTCATATCACGCTCTCTATCTTACATTTGTCTATTTTGCCAACTAGTGACCATGACCATTTCATCTTACCATATAATCATGACTTTAATAAGGGTCCTTTTCATACCCGCCATCCTGTCAAGTTCATTTTCGTATGCCACTTGTATCAGTCAAGAAAAGGTCAACTCTGATCGTCAGGGGTAGTGAATGGTTCTGCTAAATGCGGTGATGTAAACGACCCCCCCCACACACACACCCACACCACCCCAAAAAAGAAGAAGAAGAAAAAAACAAAACAAAAACCAAACAAACAACCCCTCCCCCCCCCCCCACGAAAAAAACCCCAGCGTTTTAGATATAGTATTATACGTTACATAGATTTTAAAAAAAAAAAAAAAAAAATGAATTGTTTCCGATCATGTAATGAACGCACTATCGCTGTTTTAGCCAATAACTGTTAGGAAAGGAGAGACAACACCGTCTTTCATTGCTTAACTGGATCTGATGATTACAGCTTACAACAACAACAAAAAAGGAAGAAAAAAAAAACAACTGTGTGTGTGTGTGTGTGTGTGTGTGTGTGTGTGTGTGTGTGTGTGTGTGTGTGTGTGTTTCATTAACTTTTTTTTTTTTTTTACCATGAACAAGGTTCACTTTGGCTTCTTTTTTTTTCTGTTCTTGTTTTTCTTCAACAGAGGGGTTTATTATCATTTCAGGTAGTCCAGCAGGATTTGGATGGATTGATAAAAGAGGACACCATCTTGAAAAATGATTCTGTGCTCGCTAGTCTGAGCTAGACTTTTCTACGGATTATGTTGTTTTTGTTTTGTTTTGTTTTTTAAACATGCATGCACGTTTCTCATTTGGCTTTCATGAAAATTGACATCCATTAGAGGCAACACAGGGGTTGGTTTGAAATAGGAGAGAGGTAGAGGCGGACACACACACACACACACACACACACACACACACACACACACACACACACACACACACACACACACACACACACACACACACACAGAGTGAACACAGAACTCAGAACTGAAACCATTTTTTATTCAAGGATCAAGATTTTTAGGCATGGACTATTCTTCCAGTCTGTCTTGGTTAATCTACATCTAGTACAAAATGCGCACACATTCAAATGAACGAGAAAAATCCTCGTGCAGAAGGATAAACAAGATGAAGAGCACACACACACACACACACACACACACACACACACACACACACAAAATATTTTTGAGCGAGGTGATTGAGCATGTTTCCTAAGATTGTATACTCGGGTGTGGTCATACTTATACCTTCCTGAAACACAAAACAAGAAGAAATGGAGCCTCCCGTCGGACCGACGGACAAGTAGGCAGGCAGGCTTATCTGTCGGTGTGTGTCCTCATATGGGAGAAGAGGCCGATTCTGGATGCCCAGCACTTCCCACAGGGAAAACGCCTCCAGAAGTTGAGCCCTGCTTCCTTCGCTCACGCTTCTCCTTAATGGCCAGCGTTCTCTTGTTTTCAAGCGTCTTTATGCCACTAGAGCACAGCATCCTCCAGCGAGATTGGTCAAGGGCATCAGTTTCCCAGGAAGCGATTTCTATGTCACAAGCTTTGAGGTTTGTCTTCAAGGTGTCCTTGAAGCGCTTGCAGGGTCTTCCAAGTTCGCGGTGGCCTTCCTTCAGCTGGCCATACAAGAGCATCTTCGGGATCGTGCTGTCTGTCATGCGGACAACGTGTCCTGTCCAGCGTAGCTGGCACTGGATCAGCAGGCTTTCGATGCTGGGCAGGCCGCTCCTCTCTAGAACCTGGAGGTTGGAGACCCTGTCTTGCCACTTTCTTTCGTGCCAAACGATCAGTTTTCATGCACTGACATGTTGATGATGATGAAGAAGATGATGATGATGATGTCGTCGATGATGATGATGTTGTTTATGATGATGATGATGATGATGAAACACACACACAAAGAAATAAAGCAGCCTGCCAAACGGTCAGTTTTCATGCAGTGACATGGTGATGACATGGTGATGATGATGACGATGATGATAATGATAATGATGATGATGATGATGATGTTGGTGTTCATGATGATAATGATGATGATGATGATGATAATGATGATGATGACGGTGAAAAGTAAAGCAAACTGCCAAACGATCAGTTTTCGTGCAAGTGACATGGTGATTATTATGATGATGACTTTGATGATGATGATTACTATTATGATAACGACTATGATGATGATGATGATGATGACGACGACGATTGTACGTGTATGGCCGTTTTGTTTATTCACCCCGCCATGAAGGCAGTCATACTCCGTTTTCGGGGGTGTGCATACTGGGTGTGTTCTTATTTCCATTACCCAGCGAAAGCTGACATGGATTACAGGATATTTAACGTACGTATTAGATCTCCTGCATGCGTACACACACGAAGGGGGTTCAGGCACTAGCAGGTATGTACAGATGTTGGTTGATCTGAGAGATCGGAAAATGACCTCCACCCTTAACCCACCAGGCGCCGTTACCGAGGTTCGAACCTGGGACCATCAGATTGTAAAGTCCAACGCTTTAACCATTAGGCTGTTGCCGCGACCTTACTGGTATCAGTCATAGGGCGCAATAAGCAGACATCTTGCCCAATCGTCTGCAACAGCGCGTTGCATATCAGTAACACGTCTGGGCCAATCAGAGAGCCGCTCTCTCCGTTCAGTGGCGCCTAAGGTGCACTGGTCCGATTCGTCTGTTCCCGTTTCGCCTACTGATTGTTCGTGTCGCCACTGTCCATGGTCTCTTGAGAGCTGGGCTCTTTGTCGGCCAGTTTAGCCTACCCACCATTCCCGTCCCGTTTAACCTACTTTTTAGTTCCCCGCCTCCGCTGTCTCTATCTCTCTTTCACGAACACACGCACACACACGCGGGCGCGCATGCACGCACGCACACACACACACACCTACACCCACAGCCCCCCCCCTTCCACCTCCACACCCACACACACAGAGAAAAAGGGAAAGTAGTGAAGATTTAAGGCATGGGTGGGGGGTGGGGAAGGAGACGGAATTTCATCTAAAATCACAATGATTTTATTGTGGATAGATGTCAGTGAAACAAAAGAACGAACGAACACACACAGAGAGTTGGATGAAACTTAAATGTACCACAATCACCTTCTACACACACTTTTTATTTTCAACACATCTTGAAACGGACGTATGAAATGCTCACTCATGTGAGCGCGCGTGTGTGTTCAGTTTGTGTGTGTGTGTGTGTGTGTGTGTGTGTGTGTGTGTGTGTGTGTGTGTGTGCCGCGCTTGTTTATGTATGCCGGGCCTGTAGTGTCTTACTTGAACGAATGTATTGATATCATAGGTGGTGTGTAAGTATAATATATATTCGTGTGTGTTTGTGCGTGCACACGATAGTTTGTGAATATAAGGCTATACCGTACTTGAATGCATGCGTGTATAACTTTGGTGTATGTCTGTGTACATACGCTTTGTTTTTGTGTGACAGTCTATGTCGTATTTGAATACATGTACATGATACTATATGTATGACCGAATGGCTTTTATTGCAAATGCCGCGAGTTCCTGGTCTTGTAGGTGCAGTGAGTTAGCCGGTGGACCAGACTTGCCTTATGTGGACAGGCCAGCCCTTTTCATGTAATAGAAGAAGAAGAGGACGAAGAAATGATAATAATGATAAAAATAATTAGCATTTATATAGCGCAGAATCTTGTGCAGAGAAATCAAAGCGCTTTCACACCACTGGTCAGTCACACGCATGCATAACACTAGACAAAACAACGACAACAAAAACAAACAAAACAAGAGAGGCAAGGCCTTCAAGACTCACTTGTGATACACTTAAAAAAATCCAAGCTTTTTATGTATTGAGTATAATTTCAAAATGTAATGTTTAAGATGAGAAAGATCAGTTTATAGCAAATTAAGTCCCCTAGCTTTAATTACAGAGTAATTTCCCTTTTTTTACTATCTGCACCAAAACGTTTGCAAAATAAATAAAACTTCCATGCTTAGCAAAAGAAGTTCCTGTTTGAACAAAAAATGATAATAATGACTGCTCTTGTTCTTGGGTCAGAATAAGAGGTCAAAGTGCCAAGTTTAGAGAATACAAAAAACATAAATATAACAGTAAATGCAGTTTGCATATAATTAGGCTTCATTTCTTTTTTTCTTTTTTTTGGTGCCCATCCCAGAGGTGCAATATTGTTTTAAACAAGATGACGGGAAAGAACTGAATTTTTCCTATTTTTATGCCTAATTTGGTGTCAACTGACAAAGTATTTGCAGAGAAAATGTCAATGTTAAAGTTTACCACGGACACACAGACACACACACACACAGTAACACACACACACACAGACAACCGAACACCGGGTTAAAACATAGACTCACTTTGTTTACACAAGTGAGTCAAAAACAACAAACAAACAAACAACAACAACAAACAAACAAACAACCCCCCTCGCCCCACCCCCCTCCCAAAAACAACAACAACGACAAAAACAAAACAAAAAAACAAACAAACAAAAAACAAAAAAAACAACCGAAGGGGCAGGGAAGGGAGGCTATCTTGGGAAGAGGTGGGTTTTTTTTAAGGCCAGACTTGAAGGAGCTGAGTGCGGAGACCTGACGAAGCTGAGGGCGGTGGGGGGTGGGGGCTCATTCCAAATGGAAGGTCCAGAGACAGAGAAAGATCCAGCGGCGGCCGAAGAAGAAGAAGAAAAAGAAGAAGAAATATGTCACTCAATACAGCACTTGACACCAGTCCCCCCAGTCGTCAGAATAACTCAGAAGACAAGTGTCACGCCAGTCTATTGAGTGTAGGATCAGTCGTGAGCGTTGGTTGTGTGTCCAGTCTATATTCATCTCTCCCTCATACACATCACGGCTAGATACGTAGAAATGTTACACGTGTGTGTGTGTGTGCGTGTGTGTGTGTGTGCGTGCGTGCGTGTGTGTGTGTGTGTGTGTGTGTGTGTGTGTACGTGCGTGTGTGTGTGTGTTTGTTTGCTTTTCCAGCTCCTCTCACTCCCCATGCAGTACTCGTTAGACTATGTTCAATAATCACAAGAGCACAAGGCCAGATTGTATCTCGGCTTTGTAACAACATAATTGGCTGTGTGCATTAAACTGAACAGACGATGTTGTGTGTGTGTGTCAGTGTGTGTGTGTGTGTGTGTGTGTGTGTGTGCGTGTGAGTGTGTTTTGTTGTTGTTGTTGTTGTTATCATTATCGCTGTCGTTGTTGTTGCATTGTTGGTTTAACGTTCATATAAAATTTAATCATCCGACTCCTAACATTTTCATTTTCAGAATGAAAATCAGCAGTGACTAAAGCTTTTGGATGGCTCTTCTGGAGCAGCAAATTATCTCCCATCTCAATTCGCTCCATTTCCATGTGGCGGCGTCTTGTCTTGGGCAAGCCAATGGAACCACTGAGCTAAAAAAACAACAACAACAAAACAAAAAAACATTCCTCTGTAGATAAGATTTTCCTCCCCACATGAGGGCCGTAGTAATGGGTTACATGGTTACCAGTAACACACAAAAGAACCTCTGACCCGACACGTTTTTGTCACACTAGCCGACAGACCTGGAGGAATCTGGTGAACAGTTCTTCCAGTGTGCGCCATGCCCTCAATGGCTTTGGTTCACAATGATAAGCGACGGAAAATGAGTGACGAAGAAGGATATTTTTTCATGCCAGGCTCGGCAGCCTGCAGATGCCAGATAAGGATCAGGGTAGACTGTCACCCGGACTTCTGAATTTGTTTTTGTTTCCCTATTTGTTTTCAGTTTCTGTCTTCTTCTTCTTCTTGAGCTGCAACTCCCACGTTCACTCGTGTACACGAGCAGGCTTTTACGTTTATTAACGTTTTTACATACGCCATCAAGGCAGTCATACTCAGTTTTCCTAGAGGGTATTATAATTACTGCAGGAATACAAAGACACAGACATCTCTCTCTCTCTCTCTCTCTCTATATATATATATATTCGATTTTAGTTTGATCGTTCGTCAGTGCAAGGGTTTTAACTGACGCTAAGATTACGTCATTTTCTTCGTTTATAAGATTACGTCATTTTCTTCGTGTTATAGGATTACGTCATTTTCTTCGCATATAAGATTACGTCATTTTCTTCGTTCCGCATAATTATGTAATGCTACAATCTTCAACTCTGCATGCGATTGCTTATCATACACTACTGGCGACGAAATTGTAGTATAATGTTGCAGTGAACAAACCAGGTTTCAAAACAGGTCGCAGTGGTGTGTACGGCACAGTAATCACAAACACAAACCCGCGACCAGTTTTGAACTGTGACAGCAGTCCTGGAGGGTTCCCCTCACTGCGTAGTGAGGACCACCGGCATCTCCGGGCTCCAATACAAACCCAGCTTTCGGCAGTGCAGATTCTATGTTTTTGTTTCTCACACTGAGTGGTTTGTTGTCTACCTTCAGTTTCTTGTTCTTGTTCTTGTTCTCCTCCTCCTCCTTCTTCTTCTTTAACAGTTTCTTCTATTCCTTCTTCTTCTCCACCTCCTCCCTCTTCTCGTGCGTTAGATGCCGGACACCCCAGTCTCTGTGATGAAGGCAGCTCTACGCTGCAGGTCCTCCACACAGCCCTAGAGCTTCAGGGTCACCCCGGCACATCTTTAGTGGTGGGCTTTTCACCCCCTCTGGTCTCTGATGGCTAAGGAGTCTCTGGTCCAGGGGCGAGAACACGTGCTCCCCTGAGCATGAACGCTTCTAATAATAATAATAGTTATTAGTATTTATATGGCGCTGAATCTTGTCAGTGCAGAGACAAATCAAAGCGCTGACACACCAGTCATTCACATGCATACATAAACTTGAGAAACTGAAGACAAAGAACAGGCATTGGAGGGGGGGCTATCTTGGAATGAGGTGTGTTTTAAGGCCAGACCTGAAAGAGCTGAGAGCGGAGACCTGACTAAGCGAAAATGAGAGGAAGTTCATTCCAAAAGCAAGGTCCAGAGACAGAGAAAGAACGGCGGCTTCTAACAGCAGGTTCTTTCTGGATTTTGGATAAAGCGGTACATAGATGCTATGATATTTCATGGATATACCAGTGTCTATGCGCCGATAAATCCACTAAAAGTCTGCGTTTGCGCTGAGTGCCTTGTAGTGTTCCACGCCTAACTCTGCAACGCAGATGTACACTTCTTCTTCGCTTGTGGGCTGCGACTCCTACGAGATGTTGAACATTGTAGGACAGACGCAACAGCTGCGTGGTTTAAGCGTTGGACTTTCAATCTGACGGTCCCAGGTTCCGAAATCTCGGTAACGGCGCCAGGTGGGTAAAGGGTAGAGATTTTTTTCCCGATCTCCCAGGTCAACGTATGTGCAGACCTGCTTGTGCCTGAACCCCCCTTCGTGTGTAGAAGAAGTAGAAGATCAACTACGCACGTTAAAGATCCTGTTATCCATGTTAGCGTTCAGTGGGTTATGGAAACAAGAACATACCCAGCACGCACACACCCGAAAACGGAGTATGGCTGCCTACATGGCAGGGTAAAAATAGTCATACACGTAAAAGCCCACTCGTGTGCATACAAGTGAACGTGGGAATAGCAGCTCACGAACGAAGAAGAAGAAGCTATAAAAGCAGCTTCTTTCTGGATTCTGGATTACGCGGAACATAGATGCTATAATCTCATGGATATACTAGTGTCTATACGCTGATAAATCCACCAAAATTCCGCGTTTGTGATGTGTGCCTTGCATCGTTCCCCGACCACAAACAGATACACCTCCCAGTGCAACACAGATGTCGTGTACTTCTTCTTCGACTTCTTCCTTCGTGGGCTGTGACTCCCACGAGATGTAGTACCCTGTAGGCATGGACTCGCGCGCTGGCAAGGCCCATGCTGTGATGTGTACTGGCTCCTCTGGATGGACAAACGTAAGCACTGCCTTGGCTGGTTATGGCACTGCTGGAAACAACTGTTCTCTACAGAGATGTTGTAGGCAGGGGCATGTGTAGTGCGCTGGCAAGGCCCATGCTGTGATGTGTACTGGCTCCTCCTCTGGATGGACAAACGTAAGCGCTGCCTTGGTTGGTTATGGCGCTGGAAACAACTGTTCTCTACAGAGAAGAGGTAACCTAAGCACTACCTTGGGTGGTTCTGGCACTGGAAACAACTGTTCTCTACAGAGAAGATGTAACATATGCACTACCTTAGCTGGTTACGGCACGGCTGGAAACAACTGTTCTCAACAGAGAAGATGTTGTTGTTGAGCGAAAGCACAATCTGCAAGACATTTTACTCACTCTCAGATTTTACCGATAGACTACTTACATCTTTAATAAAAGAAAATAATTTTTAAAAAAAATTTTAAAAAAAGAGAAAAAAAGAAAGAAAGAAAAGAAATGGAGCACAGACATCAAAGGACCAAACCGGAAGTCCCAGAATGTCGACGACTTCCTCCAGGAGGTCAGACATTTCCTTCATCTGCAACCCCTGGACGATGTGGCAGCTGCTCTCTGGCTGATCAGGGGCCTATTAAAGACAAAAATCATTTTGCCTGAAGGCAAGTTACCCTTGACATGGCAGGGACCCGCAGTTACAGTTTTAGTTATTTTCGTATCCAAGACACACCAAGTGCACTCAGGCAGCTAACCAATCGTCTACAAATAAAGATCTCGGGGATTCCATTCTGTGCATCCTCTTTTACTTCGCACCGCACCACAGCACAGTGTGACAGTAAAAAAGAAGAAGAAAAAAAAAGAGAAGCAAGCTTCAGTAGCAAAGCATTGATGAGAGTCAGCAACTTGTCGAATCTGGGGGCCACTTTCACATTCTGACACATTGTCTTCCCTGCTTTTCAGCTAATGCAAAAATGAAATAAAGTAAGGGAGTTCGGATTCAAATTATTTCTCTGGAATGAACGAATTTGGACGATCTGCAAATTTAGGGCATTCTATAATTTATCGTCTGCAAGTGCAGTCACTTCATAGCTACATACGTAATTCATAAGTGGAATATGATGACGTTTTCCAGTCTTAATACGTCATTTTTGACTGCCAAGCGAACAAAGGATAAGAACGATCAGGAGCCGTATTCAAGACCAGGTCTCTCGGCAAAATGCTTGTTTTCCCTTAACAAAATCAATGCAACAAAAGGATTAGCCATATTTACCTCTGCTTCTTGGGCAGTCACCCATGGCAGATAGTAAGGGTAACTTGCCTTCGGGTTTGTAGAACTGAGTGTAGGCTTTTGTGTTCCTGAATACTGGATATTATTAACCCTCTGGCAGTTTGCCTTGCCTCAGGCAGATTACCTGCTGGCACACATTTAACAGCAGGCACGTTGGTCTCCTAAATACGGCCCCAGGAAGGCTCTTGTGTTCCTGATACCGGATATTGCTAACCCTCTGGCATTTTGCTTTGCCTCAGGCAGATTACCTGCTGGCACACATTTAACGGCAGGCACGATGGTCTCTAGAATACAGCCCCAGGAAGGCACCTCACTGGCACAGCTAACTAGTCATCAGGCTGCCGGCAATGTGGACACTATGGCCGAGATATTTACACATGTTGATGAGAACTGGGGGTGGAGGTGCAGTGGGAGTGTGGGGGTCAGGGATACAACAGCCCTGACTGCTGCCTTCTTCACCAGATCACATCAGAACAAGATGGTGGCAGTGTGCCTTCGTTCCATCTTCAGTACCTGTGAACCATGGTCAACACAGGTGAAGATGGGATGATGCAGGTGCCAGCAGTGAACATCCTCCGCAACACCTCCCGAAGTTTCAGTTTCAGTTTCTCAAGGAGGCGTCACTGCGTTTGGACAAATCCATACACGCTACACCACATCTGCTAGGCAGATAGATGCCTGACCAGCAACATAATCCAACAGGCTTAGTCAGGCCTTGAGTGCATGCATATATCATATTTGTATACCTATCAGAGTGGGTGTCTTCGACAGATTTTTGCCTGAGGACAACACTCTCGTTGCCATGGCCCCGGGTAATTTTTCAGTGCACCAAATGCGTGCTGCACACGGGACCTCGGTTTATCGTCTCCTCCGAATAAGTAGACGCTCAGTTCGATTTTCCAGTCGAGAAAAGGCGAGAGCGGATTCGAACCCAGACCCTCACTGACTCTGTATTGGCAGATGAGCGTCTTAATTAACTATTCTGCACACCTTCCTCCTAGAAGCCTCCATCCAGCTGTCCCCAGGTGTGACGCTGGGTGTTTCAACATAGTCCAACCTGACATCACCTTCGAGACTGCAAAGAAGGAGGCTCAGAGATGGGAGGGGTGCGTGTGCATGGGGAGCATGGGGGCGAGTGGGATGGGGGGTCGCCGAGGGCGGTGGGGGATGGGGTGCAGCGCTACGCTGATAACTGACTCCAGCCGAGCTGTCGTTGACGGCACCACTGTTGTTCGCCTACAACTGAGAGTGGTGCAGGTCCGATTCGCACAATTATTCACGTTACGTGTATTCTTTGATCTCAGTGATGGTGCCGCCTCTTGTGAGTTTGACTCTTGTCCCGTTTTGTCTACTCTCTCTGTGTCTCTCTCTCTGTCTGTTCGCTGAACGTATGTGATTTTACAATGCACGATGCACTGTCTTTGAGGAATTTTTGACACCCTATCATAAGGGGTAATGACCCAGTGTAGATGAATAACCCATGTCGGCAGACCACGATCGTCAGTACTCCGTGGTACATTTTTGCTAAAAAAACCCGTGAAAGTGACATACCAAAGATATCAGTTCAATGTTCTCCAGCACAGTCTGTGAGTGAGGTATTGTGGTGTGTACTGTGTTTATCTAAACATCTTCTGTGTGGAGAACGCAAAAGAAATCTCGGCATAGGAAAGGAGTTTTTTAAGCGCTTGAGCCACCATGGCGGCGGCAGCACCGGCCCCGCCAGTAGTCACAGTTTATGTTACAGCGCGTGTACTACCAGACTACGAGTCGCTGCCATCAGTCTACTGACGATGTATATGTAGCTGCGGAAGCGGTTTGTGGGCGTGAGACAATCCGTGGTGCTCAGCGCGCACGTGGTCTGTGGCGGATTTATCCGAAAACCAATGAAACCAGAGACAAGCTCTTGTTGGAGGGGTTCTTGTTCAGGGGAGCACGTGTCTCTCTCCCGGACAAAAATCCTTTCGTCATCAGAGACCAGACTGATAAGAAACCAACCACCAAACTGTGGGTGAACAATGTACTAGTACCTCACAGTGTGGACAACAAAGACATTGAAGCCACACTGCAGAAGCTAGGAGTGGAGATTAGATCCTCGCTTTGTAATGAGCTAGCCAGGAACCCCGATGGACGGCTGACACGTTTTGAGACCGGCCACAGGTTTGTGTTCATCTCTGTGCCGAGCACACCTCTGCCACCAGTATTAAAACTTGGTGTGTTCACCGTGGCTCTCTACTATAAGGAGCAAAAACATAAACTAGTAAAATGTAGCAAGTGTCTACAGGACGGACATCTGGCAGAAAACTGTGGGAGAAGTGGTGTGCAGGGGATGTTTGAAACAGGGACACAAAATGTGTGACTGCCCCTCTGTTGTGTCCATCGAGCTCAGTACCATTGAGCTCAGTGGTTGTGCCCCCTGCTACCATCGAGCTCAATAGTATTCATCTCAGTGCCTGCTACAGAGGAGGAGGGAGCAGCAGCAGAGCAATCTGAAGAAAGCAACCAGTTCAAGGAAGTGTGCTAGGAATTGCCCAGTGCACAGAGCGGCACCACACCAACTCACCATGTGTAGCCGCCAGCGCGCGCCAGCGATGCAAAGAAAATTAAGGAAACCAGCTACGCGAAGCCTGCTCACGGCACAGCGAGCAGCGCCGGACAAAAAAGAGGGAAAGGAGCGAGTCTCCCCCTACCACAAGTCAAAGTCTCCCAGAAAACAAAAGGCCCGCTGTCCTGACGCAGCCAGTACACAACGGAGAGGCCGAGGCGGAAAGCATGTCAAGAGGAGGGGGGTAACACTTGACACGTGTTCTCTCCCAACCAGCCTGACCTCTCCCTCGCGACCCTTGGCTTTGATTAACGGACTTAAGATTAATGATTAACGATTATAATTTTCCTCATCAGAAAGTTGAAAAATGGATACCCCCGTTTTTCAAATATGAATAATGATGTATGCATTGGTACTTTAAATGATCGAGGGCTTAGAAATAACAAAAAGGAAAGTAGTATTTGACTTCCTCAAGTGTAACGTATAACAAACAAACAAACAAACAAACAACAAAACAAAAAAAAAAACTGGAAAAAATGCAGTCAGTCTTTTGGAGAGATGAAATAAAAGTGGTGGCTATCTTTAACAAAGACAGACCGATAGAAAACATAAAAAAAAACAGAACCGTTATGGAATAACAGAAAATATAAAATACAAAGGAAACTTGAGTGCGCTACACTTTCCCAAATGGAGTAAAGACGGCATCCGTGTCGTGCAGGACCTTTGGCAGCACGGAAATATAATGACGTATGAAGGAATAGTGCGTAAATTAGGCGCTGACCCTGGCCTTCTTTTTTAATACAATACCATAATAAACTCCATCCCACAACCATGGAAACTCCATCTAGCTAATGATGTCCACAACGATGAAAATCCGAACGACATTGCAACAAAAGAGGGGAACCTCAATACCTTGTCAAATAAACAAATCAGGAAAACATTCGCCCGAAAACAAAACCATGAAATATGTGCAGCTCAGTTCTGGAAACGTAAACTTGACATCAGAAAAAGCGACTGCTTCAAATTAGCATATGAATGTACGAAAGAATTACGACTGAGGTTACTTCACTTCAAATTCAGACACAATATTTACCCAACGAATATTTTGCTTGCCAAATTATTGGGTGTAACGGACACAAATAGATGTAACTGGTGCCAAGAAATCGATTACATTGAACATGGCTTTTACTCCTGCCCCAAACTTTCCTCTTTTTGGAAACATGTGAAACAATTCATTCTCACACGCTACAATACGCTGATTCCCATGGATGAAAAAGTAGCTCTGTTTGGTACAACAAAAATGGACATTCCGACTGATGGAAAACGAAAGGAAATCAATACGATATTGTAAATAGGAAAACTGTCCATCTCCAAATTTAAGTACGGCAAGTGCAAAAATCTTGACCTTATCTTTGAATCCGAGCTCAGTCTACGTAACCTATGATCAGTATACGTTAAGATACCAGAACACTGAGTCAGGCCCACAAAAAATTCTGAGGGCAGTATCCAGTGTGCACATCTATATTATTATTGTACTTAGGTGTAGAGCCTGTGGAGAGGGAGAGGAGTGAGTAAAGGAGAGAGAGAGAGAGAGAGATGGTGTGTGTGTGTGTGTGTGTGTGTGTGTGTGTGTGTGTGTGTGTGTGTGTGTGTGTGTGTGTGTGTGTGTGTATACCGTGTTTCTCTTTCAGTCAATATGATTTTGTGTGAAACCATCATGTATGTGTAAAATATGTTGCAAGACGTAAGTGTTCGAATATGCCATTGGGAAGAAGACAGATTAGAAATAATATGAGAAAAAAAAGTTGCTTTTTGTTTTAAACACACAGACTCGAGTGGGTAAAGAATTGGATCTTCAATCTGAGGGTCCTGGGTTCGAATCACGGTAACGGCGCCTGGTGGGTAAAGGGTGGAGATCTTTTCCGATCTCCCAGGTCAACATAATTATGTGCAGACCTGCTAGTGCCTGAACCCCCTTTGTGTGTGTATACGCACGCAGAAGATCAAATACACAAGTTAAAGATCCTGTAATCCATGTCAGTGCTCGGTGGGTTATGGAGACACGAGAATACCCAGCATGTATCAACCACAACAAAGTCATCGGCTTTTTGTGGGCTTTCAAGTAGTGCCATCGATTTTGCTGCAGGAAAGTATCCAACTCCTAGAGGTAGAAGTCCGAGTAAAGAATGCACGATGTCTGACATCCTGACCTGAAGTTCAATCTTATCTCAGGCACAAGCCCTTCACCGACAAGCATAGTCGTCAGCGACAGTAAAAGGGTTAATTTATTTTATTATATATATATATATATATATATATATATATATATATATATATATATATATATATATATATAAAGAATCCCCAGACCTTGTTACATGTAACGTGCATCCTGTGTCAATGGTACACGTCAAAAACCCATGACCGAAGGTTTAGCACGTGCTTCGTAATAAATCAAGCATTGAGTCCTTGACATGACAAACTTCACTCACTTCGTGGTCAGTTACCGGCGTTGCAACAGAAAAAATACCGCTTCGCTTCGTTCCTGAATTTACTGCCACTGAGCAGATACAGATAGAAGTTGGATCCCGCTGCAATCATCCACCCCAGCATCACACCAGTCAGTACCAAGTCCATCCCCCCGCCAGAGGACTTTATAAAAGTTATCTGAAGGACGATCTCAAAAACGCAAGCCGGAAGAGTCAGAATCAAGTATGTGATCGATGTGACAATCAGGGTGACTGACATGGAATGCACTTTACCAGTCTCTGAACTCGATTGCTTATCATCAACTCTCCTCAACTTTTGAGATAGCTCCGAGGACCTGACAACCTGTCGGATGAGAACGGAGTTACCGACGACAAGAAGCAGAGAAGGAAGCATGGAAAAAGTCAACAAGTCCTGCCATTCAAAATACTCCAACAGGTGCCAGTACTCGCTTCGGAAATGGCACTTGCTGTACTCGGGCCAGTGGACCCAGGTGAAGAGAAAATGCACGTTGATGGCGAACCCTACCAAGACGATGACGCCCACAAGAACCTTACCCCTTCTGACAGTGCACAGCGCCCCAACACGATGAGGGGCGATAACTGAGATCACCCGCTGATACGTCATGGCCACTAAGCACCACGACGACATGAAACCTCCCCAACACCACATGAACTTTGGAACCGAGCACAGAAGATTGAACCGGAAAAACGACGAAGGCCAGGAAAATCCTTTGTCCCCCCAGTAATAAACCTGAGAGGACAGGAGAGAGACCTGGTCAGACATGGCCAGCGCTGTGAAATACACGGACAGACAGGCAGTGGACGGCGAAGCCCGCATCCCTCGCATCACCACCACGGTCATCACGTTGCCGAAAGTGCCGAAGAGGAGAAGTACAGGGGGCACCACTCTCCACACCATCGTGTTGATGTCTCGGGCAAGGTCGTCTGCTGAACCAGATGGTAGCGTAGAGTTACCGCCCTCTTCGCTTGGAATCGTTGCGGCTGTTGATCTGTCCATGGTGTCTGATGTAGTGAACATCAAACGTGAAGCAGCCATTTGAAATAGAAATCAACTTTTTTCACTCAAAAACTAGGGGGGAAAAAAACCCCAACCTCGTGCATTACTAAAATAATTATTTAGTTTATCCTGATGACTGTCAGTCTCTGAAAATAATCACGTATCTGTCCGCCTGTTTGTGTGGGCAAACCTTTTCAATGACGATTTGCTACAGAATAACTGTGATAACAAATACTAAGACTGGACTTTTTATTTTTTATTTTTTAAGTTACTGTATATTGTACCATGATTATTGTATTTTATATACAAGGTGTTTTGCACACACACACACACACACACACACACACACACACACACACACACACACACACACACACACACACACACACACACACACACACACACTGACACACACACACGCACGCACGCACACACACACACACACACACACACACACGCGCGCGCGAACACACACACACACACACACACACACACACACACACACTTGCACGCACGTGCGCGTTTGAATAAACATTCATAACAAACCGCGTTCGTACAATAATTAGCGTTCTCCACTCTCTGTCTCTCCCTCCCTCCCTCCCTCCGTGCCCCTCTGCCCCCTTTCTCTCTCTCTCCCCATCTTTCATAATATTATGATTATACAGTCACCACACCCTTCTCCAATACCTTATTATCTCCCCCTCTCTCTGTCATGAACACACACACACACACACACACACACACACACAAGCACACACACACACACACGCACACGCACGCACGACCCCCTTTCTCTCTCTTCCCATCTTTCATATGATTATACAGTCACCACACCCTTCTCCAATACCTTATTCTCTCCCCCTCTCTCTGTCATGAACACACACACACACACACACACACAAAAGCACACGCAAGCACACACACACACACGCACGCACGCACGGCACGTGCGCGCGCGCACACACACACATACACACAAACAGACAGACTGACGGACACACACACACACACACACTGCTACAC
>NC_134893.1:68818673-68826173 GCF_041734735.1 Babylonia areolata | reverse complement strand
TCATCATCATAATCATCATTATTATTATCATTATTAGAGGAAGGTTGCAGAATAGTTTAGACGCGCTCATCTGCCAATACAGTGAGTCCGTGAGGGTGTGGGTTCGAATCCCTGTCTCATCCTTTCTCCCATCTCCAATCAAAGCAAAATCAATCATCCAGGACGAATAACATCCAGCTTTTGGGATTTTCGAGATGCTCCCCTCTTGTCGACGGTACAGAAGTATAAGGACGAAAACCAGTCGCTTTTGTTGCCGTGGGTTCTTTTACGTGCGCTAAGTGCATGCTGCACACGGGACCTCGGTTTATCGTCTCATCCGAATGACTAGCGCCCAGACCACCACTCAAGGTCTAGTGTAGGGGGAGAAAATATCGGCGGCTGAGCCGTGATTCGAACCAGCGCGCTCAGATTCTCTCGCTTCCTACGCGGACGCGTTACCTTTAGGCCATCACTCCACACAGAAGATGAACAAATTATTAATCAGTTATAGAGACATGAACAAACTGATAGGTTATAGAGGGATGAAAAAACAACAACAGACAAACCACACCTGTTTCTCCCATCTCCCCCCCCCCCCCCTCTCTCTCTCTCTCACGATACAGGGGAAAAAAAACCCAAAAAAACAAACAAACAACAACAACAAAAAAACCACACATCTCTTTCTCCCATCCCCACCCTCCTCTTCTCTCTCTCACTCTCTCTTTCTCTCTGTCTCTCGTGCACTTTCTCTCTCTCACTCACTCACTCTCTCTCTCTCTCACGATACAGGGATAAAAAAAAACGACAAAAAAAAACCATTTCTCCCATCCCCACCCCCTCTTTCTCTCACTCTCGCTCTCTTTCTCTCTCTCTCTATCTCTCACGCACTCATTCTCTCACTCTCTCTTACCCTCTCTCATTTTCTTTCTCGCTCATTCACTCACTCACTCTCTCACACCATCTCTCATTCGCCTACTCTCTCTCTCTCTCTCTCACCACCCTGCTCTCGCTGTGTCTCTCTGTCTCTCATTCTGTCCCTTAATGTCTCTGTCTCTCTCAGTGTTTCTGTCTGTCTCTCTTTTTTCTCTCTCTCAAGCAGCAAGCGCTGAACAATATGCAATGCACACACACACACACACACACACACACACACACACACACACACACACACATGTGCCAACAAACGCTGACTCCGTCTTGACTTGCTAGGCAAACAAAACAAAACAAAACAAACCCGCATCGTTCGTTCTTTTGCTTAACGTCTATCCACAGTTGTGATTTTAGACGAAAATCCATCATCTCCACCACCCGCATCGCTGCAGGCGAAGTTCTTATATCGCCGCGAGACAACACAGCCATCGCTTCCTTGTAAACTGTGGTGTGGAGACACAGACACAGACACACACACACACACACACACACACAGAGACCAGACGAGACCACACACACACACACACACACACACAGACCAGACCACACACACACAGACCAGACCACACACACACACACACACACAGACACACACACACACAGAGTACACTACCCACTCAACACACACACACACACAACACACACACACACACACACACACACACACACACACACACACACACACACAGAGTACACTACCCACTCAACACACACACACACACATACACACACACACACACACACACACACAACACACACACGACAACTCTCCGGGCCACCCCACACACTTCACCCCTCTTCACCCGCCGCCCACTCCCCCATCCCCACCCGCCCCCCACACATACATACACACGCGCGACGGCACACCCTTCTCCATCACTCCCCACCACCCTTCCCACCCCACACCCCTACCCCGACTCCCCGCGCGCTAACATCTACAACAGTATTCACTTTAGCTGCATCACCATCATCATCATCATCATTATCAGCAGCAACAGCAGCAGCAGCAGCAACAGCAACAGCAGCAGCTGTTATACAAGCCGACAACGAACAAGGTTAGAACTGAAGTTCTACAGATAGATAGAAATACACTGTGCTAGCGCTGTCGTACTTTATGTGTGTTTGTTATAATTCATTTATCTATTTATTTATTACTTTTACTACGTAGAAAACTGCGCCGTAGTTAGTTTGTGGTTTTCATTTTATGGTGTTGCTGTTGTCGTTGTTTTCCCCACGGGGAGAAAAGTACTGACTTGATGCGACTTGATTTTTGTTGTCGCTGTTGTTGTTGTTGTTGTTGTTGTTGTTGTTTTCTTTGCTGTGAGTTTGTTGAGACTGCCGTGGACTCCGACCACGCACATACACACAACAACAACAACAGCAGCAGCAACAACAACAACAACACACACACATTCACACATAACAACAACAACAACAACAACACACACATACACACACAACAACAACAACACACACACATACACACAACAACAACAACAACAACAACAAGGTCCATTCAACTGAAGAAGTGAGCGAGTATGGAAAAGAAGTGGAGGAATAAGGAAAAGAGAAACAACAACAACGACGACTACAACAACGGCATCAACAATAACAGCAACAATAACAGCAACGACGACGACGACGATAACAACGACGACGACGACAACAACAACATCAACAACTCGACGATGACGACGACAACAACGACAACAACAACGACGACAACAACAACAACAACGACTACAGCAACAACAACAACGACAACAACAACGACAACAACAACAACAACAACGACGACAACAACGACGACGACAACAAAAACAACAACAACGACAACAACAACGACGACGACAACAACAACAACAACGACGACGACAACAACAACAACAACGACAACAACAACAACAACGACGACGACGACAACAACAACAAGAACAACAACGACAACGACAACAACAACAACGACGACAACGACAACAACGACGACAACAACAACAACAACAACAACGACGACAACAACAACAACAACAACGACGACAACAACAACAAGAACAACAACGACAACGACAACAACGACGACAACGACAACAACGACGACAACAACAACAACAACGACGACGACGACAACAACAAGAACACCAACTACAACGACGACAACAACAACAACAACGACAACTAGGACAACAACAACAACAACGACAACCACGACGACGACGATGACGATGACAACAGCGTCATCAACATCAACAACAACAACAACAAAGTCTGCTTATGGTGTTTCAGGTGTACATAGCGGACAAGGGTTGGCTTCCTAAAACGTTGTGATTCCTGGAGCTTTCTTTGATTAAAAAAAAAAATAAAAAAATAAAAAAATTTCTTTGTTGCCTTTGCCCTATACATCGCCCTGATTTTTAAGGTGAGTATAAAATTAATTATATCGATCGTTTTTATTCATTTTGTGTTCGTTCGTTTTCTTTCTTTGATCTTTCTTCGTTTGTCTTTGGTCAGTTTGCTGTTGTCGTGTGTCTGGAATATCGGTTATAAATGTTTTGCTTTCTTTCTTTCTTTCTTTCCTTCCTTCCTTCCTTCTTTCTTTCTTTCTGTCATTTCCTTTCTTTCCTTCCTTTCTTTCTTTCTTTCTGTCATTTCCTTTCTTTCCTTCCTTCCTTTCTTTCATTCCTTTCTTTCCTTCCTTCCTTTCTTTCTTTCTTTCTGTCATTTCCTTTCTTTCCTTTCCTTCCTTCCTTCCTTTCCTTCCTTCCTTCTCTCCCTTTTTTTTCTTTCCTTCCTTTCTTTCTGACCTTCCTCCCTTCCTTTCTTTCTTTCCTTCTTTTTTCCTGACTTCCTTTCTTTCCTTCCTTCCTTTCTTTCATTCCTTTCTTTCCTTCCTTCCTTTCTTTCTTTCTGTCCTTTCCTTTCTTTCATTCCTTTCTTTCCTTCCTGTCCTTTCCTTTCTTTCATTCCTTCCTTCCTTTCTTTCATTCCTTCCTTTCTTTCCTTCCTTCCTTTCTTCCATTCCTTCCTTCCTTTCTTTCTTTCCTTCCTTTTTTCTTCCCTCATTCCTTCCTTTCTTTCCTTCCTTCCTTTCTGTCCTTTTTTCCTCCCTTCCTTTCTTTCTTTCCTTTCTTTATTTCCTGCCTTCCTTTCTTTCCTTCCTTCCTTCCTTTCTTTCTTTCTGTCCTCTTTTCCTCCCTTCCTTTCTTTCTTTCCTTTCTTTATTTCCTGCCTTCCTTTCTTTCCTTCCTTCCTTCCTTTTTTTCTCTCTTTCCTACCTTCCTTCTTTCCTTCCTTCCTTTCTTTCTTTCTGTCCTTCTTTCCTTCCTTCCTTTCTTTCCCTCCTTCCTTTTTTTCTTTTCATTTGGTTACCTTTTGTCATGTATCTATTCATACTATCATTGATTTATCCATGCCTTCATTTAATCATTCATTCATTCATCTATCTGTATTGATCTGTTTGTTTATTTATCCATCTATTTATCTGTTCACCTATTTATTTGCATATCTGTTCATTGGTTCATTGATTAGTTAATTTCATTAATTCATTTACAGATGTATGTATGTATGTGTGTGTGTGTGTGTGTGTGTGTGTATATATATATATATATATATATATATATATATATATATATATATATATATATATATATATGTGTGTGTGTGTGTGTGTGTGTGTGTGTGTGTGTGTGTGTGTGTGTGTTTCTCAGTTCGTTTATTCATCGATTAGTCCAGTTTTTTTTGGTTTTTTTTGACTGAATGTCAACAGGGAAGATTGATGTTCCAATCAGAACACTGTCGTTTTACGAAGCTAATAGAAAAATGATTTTTTCTATTTGTTCCGCATTTTTCTCTCTCTCTGTCTCTCTCTTTCTCTCTGTCTCTCTCTCTCTGTGCGTGCGCGTGTGCGTGCATGCCTCTGTGTGTGTTTGTGTGTGTGTGTGTGCGTGTGTGTGTGTTTCTCTCTCTCTCTGTGTTTGTGTGTGGCGCGCGCGCGCGCGCGCGTGTGTGTGTGTGTGTGTGTGTGTGTGTCCCTGTCTCCATTTCTGTCTCTTTCTCTTTCTCTATGTTTGTCTGTCTGCCTGTCTTTCTGTCTACCTCTCTATCTATATATTTCTTTCCCCCCCCCCCCTCTCTCTCCTCCTCTATATACATATAAAGCCCAATGATGCTGCGCAATTCAGATAGTGTACGGATTACCCGTGTTGAGACAGTCTTCTCATAACCAGAATCAGGTTTTACCTGAGAGAGAGAGAGAGAGAGAGAGAGAGAGAGAGAGAGAGAGAGAGAGAGAGACAGAGACAGAGACAGAGACAGAGAGAGACAGAGAGAGAGAGAGAGTAAGGGGAGGGTCAGCGGGGAGAGGAAAAGAGAAAGGGAGGGAGGGAGGGAGGGAGAGAGAGAGAGGGAGGGAGGGAGAGAGAGACGGAGGGAGAGAGAGAGAAAAAAAATGTGTGAGAGAGGGAGAGTGTAATAGAGAGTGAGAGAGACAGAGAGTGAGAGAAAGAATGAGAGAGAGAGAAGGGAGAGAGAAACAGAGAGAGAGAGAATGAGAGAGAGAGAGGAGAGAGAGAGAGAACATAAAGTGTGTTATCGGATTTAAAACACGCTCTTGTTGACAAACATTTTGTCTGGACAGCTTTTAATTTAATGGTTAATTGCGTCCAACTATGACCATCAGAACAGCAGAGGAGGCAACTGCTGTCTCGATTATCTGTGCTAGCCCCTTCACTGCTAGTACGTTTTGCTATGGCCTATGCTGAGAAAATTTTCAGAAAAACAAGAAAAACTAGCCAATGATTTTAATTTGCTTATATTTCAAAAAGTACTGAAGATAAGTGCATAGAAGTATATATCAAATGAAAGGAAAATGAACCAAGATTTTGTTTTTGATACTCACATGTTCAAATAATGAGTCAATCTGACAGAAAAATTCCATAAAATGCATTAATAAAAAAATTGGGACTGTCATTCCACCATGTAGATGCTACAATATCAACCAGGTTATCAACCTGTCTTTCTTGTGACTGTTGTGATCAACCACACACACTGTCAAGGCTGAGCAACAGTGTCCAGGTGCATAAGACTCCAACACAGTCCACACAAAGAATTAAAAGGGTGTACTCACCCAGGATCTATCACCAGTAAAAACGCTGTGTGTGGTACTTGCAGAAACAGTCTTCAAGACACAGTGCTGGTTTACTGGGGCAGTCTGGGCAGTAGAACCCCACATCCTTTCTTTGTCCTTTCTTCCAGCAGACTCTGCACCTCCTTTGTGGCCAGGCCTTCTGTGGGGTAGGTGGGATGAAGTGTTGTCCACACAAGACAAACAGCATGGTCATTAATTACATCCTTCTGAAGTCCAGGAGTGTACTGCTGTTGCCTGCTTTTTTGTAGAGGATGTGTGCATTCAGCATGGCAATTTGTAGAAAATGCACACACAGCTATTTGTACCACTTCAGGGTTTTCCTTGTGGCATCGCAGGGCTGCAGCTGTTGGTCATGGTGGTCCATGGCACCCATGTTTTTGTTGTAATCCAGAATTGCTGGAGGCTTGTTTACTGCCCTTTGGTCTTGCTGCTGCTGGTCTTCAGCTGTAGGTTTGTGGCAAGTTGTCAACTCCAGATGATCCAGGATGAACATCATGATCATCACCATGCTGCATACCTGAAACACATTGCATAAAAGACTAGTTTGTTGGGTTTTGGGCTTGTTTTTTGTTTTTTACATATAAAAAGATCATGAAATGGTACCATTTTATTTCTGATTGTTTTCAGAAGCTGAAATACAAACACACACATACCTACCCCACCCCCCACCCCAAACCACACACACACTGAAACTGTTTCATGGTATGCCACACCCCCTTCATTCTCTCTTTCTCATACAAAACAAAATGACAACACACACACACACACACACACACACACACACACACACACACACACATTCTACAAGTGTTGCATTTACAAAGTAATTTAGGCATACAGTTCTGTATATCATTCTCTGATTTCAGTTTTATAAACATCATCTCCCCATCCCCCTCTCTCTCTCTCTCACTCACACACACACACACAACAACAACAACAACAAAAATAACAACAACAACAACAAACCAATACACACTCGGGAACGAACACACAGAAAGCTGCAGGCGAGCGACACACGCTGTCATCAACAATGAGCCAGCCAGCAAGCCACGCCCCCTGGACTGACCCTCTCTCTCACACACACACACTGATCAGTGACTGACGAAGCCACTTACCACAGCTAACACATTCAAAACACACACAATGCAGTCATATTCATTGTTACAACAAACAGAAAGCAAATAATAAATTGACAAACCTCGAAAACACCCACCTGCATCTTGAATCAGCTGAGCTTGTCTGTCTTCAGTTTCGTCAAGCAACTCCCCCTCCACCCCCCTCCACTGTCAAAATCAGCGTCTTCGGCATCAACTTCACGCAGTTCTGTCTCATTCAGTCCACAATCTTCATCTCTACTGTTTGCATCGCGAAAGAATTCTTTCAATACAAGTGCAAGTGTTGGGGTTTGTCTGCGTTCAGCCATGGCTTTGCAAACACAACTTGAGCTT
>NC_134893.1:68806173-68813673 GCF_041734735.1 Babylonia areolata | reverse complement strand
CAAAAGGTTTGTTCCTGGCAAAATTCTGTAAAAAAAAAATCCACTTCGATAGGAAAAACAAATAAAACTACACGCAGGAAAAAAAAATTGCAAAAAAAATGGGTGGCGCTGTAGTGTAGCGACGCGCCCGGGGAGGAATTTCACACAGAGAAATCTGTTGTGATAAAAAGAAATACAGATACAAATGCAAATAATGATTCTTGTTAATATTGTGTTTCAGGTAACGGGGTCTTCCAAGCGTGGCCTTTTGCCATTGCTAAACGGTTGTGCACGGGAGGAAAAACGCTGCTGGATGTACCCGGAAAGCCGAAGTAACAGACTTGAGAGTAATGACATACTGTCTTGTGTCCTCAATCAAGGTTAATTTGTTCAGTGCTGGGATTTTGGTGTTGTGAAGGTTTCGCTGTTCGAAGGGGTGGAGCTCTGGGTATTATGTCTTTTCGAGTGTGAGGTCCATTTCACGTCCCAAGGGACAGTCTTGGCTGTATGAAACTGGGTGAAGTCCAGGCTGTTGTTCCGGCGTCCCGAGGAAGAATCCTGGTTGTCTGTGGAGGGGTGATGTCCTGGCTGTTCGTCTGGCGATCCAAAGGAGAGTCCTGGTTGCCTCTAGAGGGATAAAGCCCTGGCTGTTCTTCTGGAGTTTCAAGGTTAAATCCTGGCTGTCTTAAGAGAGGTGAAGTCCTGGCTGTTCTGCTGATGTTCCAAGGAATAATCTTTGCTGTCTTAAGAGCGATAATGTCCTGGCTGTTCGTCAAGGTGAAGTTAATCTGGAGGTGTGCTCTGGTCATTTCAAGTTGTGTTTAACAACCTGTTGGCAAACAGTCCTTTGGTTCAGTCTGTTCAGGGCTTGAGTCTTGGAGAACCTGCTCGTCCATATGCGGGTTAGGCACAGGGAGAACCGAATCGAAAGTTTTTTTCGTGTTGTGGGACAGCGTATGGAAAGTACGTTCGAAGGTCTGTGCCCGGTATCAAGTTCCTTGCCTTGACTTTGAAAAACAAACCAACAACTGGGTACATTTCTGTTCACCGTCATTGTTACGCTGCTGGTCAGGCATCTCCTTTGCAGATGTGATGTAGCGTATATGGATTTGTTCGAACGCTGTGATGCCTCCTTGAGTAACTGAACTGAACTGAAGTGGAGAATGGAGAGAACTCTACCATTGCTGTCTCTCTGTTTCGGTTTGTCTGTGTCTCTGTGTCTCTGTCTCTGTTTCTCTGCATGGCCTGCTTAGATCAGATTTTCTTTGGGCGTGAATGATGAAAAGATCTGTCCTTGGCCATATAACGAAATTCAAACCAACGCTCTGGAAATGAGTCAGGTGTACGTTAAGAGCAGTGCGGTGCTGTTGCAGACAGGGGTGTTTGGGAAACCAACGAAAGAACTCGATAGATTGTGTGCATATTTCTGGTGACGTGAAAGCCTGAAACCGAGATTCATTGAAAACATGACCAGTCATCACCGATATTCATTTATACATTAACTCTCTCCATACGAACGGCGAAAGAGACGACGTTAACAGCGTTTCATCCTAATTACCATCATCAAAATATTGCAAGCAGAAGGCTCTTATACTGAAGAGGTGAATGTTGACAAAGAATACCACAGTTCTGACGACGGAAGCTAAAGGTTGGGTCATTCAGACACCCACTGGACATCCGAGGGGTCTGTGTAAAGGAGAAGAGAGGACTGGCCGTACTGAGAGAGTTAAAAAAAGGACCAACCATCATTTTTAATACGACAGTTAATAAGTGAATGATTATTGTATGTCATGGACTTGGATGCAGTTTTCTTTTCTTCTTGATATTTCTGTGTACAGTCAGTAAAGCTGCAGTCACTGTGACAGCTAAGGACATGATGGCAGACGTCCTTAAAACAGCCGTCCAATGGTCATGGTGGTCAGGGCAGTTGAATCAGCAGCGTGGTATGCTCTGAGCTGGCGTCCTCAAGAGCCTTAAACAAATATATAACAAAATAAATAGATGAATAACAAAATGATGTTCATGACTTGCGCTTGACTTGGATTAATGTGAGGGAGAGTTGCGCAGGTCATCAGCCTCACTCTCTCGTCCCGGCCTGTCTAGACCCAGTGGCAAGACATAGTGTAGATACAGGATGTCAGTAGATGGTCCAGCAGTGTTCAAATATAACATATTCAAAATAAACATACAACAGACGAGCACGGCAACCACTGTCTGTTCCTAGCTCTGTCAGACAGCTACCCGGCACACAACAAGAGTTCCACCCACCCACCCAGCCATCCATTAATCTATCCACCCATCCATTCATCCACCCACCCATCCACCCACCCATCCACCCATCTATCCACCCACCCATCCATCCATCCACCCAGCCACCCATCCATCCATCCACCCACCCAACCACCCACCCATCCATCCACCCATCCAACCACCCATCGCACCCACCACCCATTCTTTCACCCACCCACCCACCCACCCGCCCACCCATCCATCCATCCATTCCACCTACCTAACCCACCAACCACCCATTCTTCCACCAATCCACTCGCCCACCTATCAATCTATTTATCCATCCACCCACCCACCCAACCTACCCGTCCAACACTCCACCCACCCTCCAACCCACAAATCCACCCACCCACCCACCCACCCACACCCACCCCATGGCAGAGCAGACTGCAGCCAGCAGACCGACGGGGGTGTGGGAGGAGGTGCGGGAGGTGGGTCAGGTGGAGGGGGTGCTGACGCCCTTCCTGTGCCTCCCGCTGGTCACCCTCAGCAACCTGGCACTGCTGGTGCACGAGGCGCGCGTGGCCTGGCGCTCGCGCCGCCTGATCCCCCCCAAGCTGCTGGTCATGGCGCTGGCCTCCGCGGACCTCGCTGCCACCCTGCTGGGCTTCCTGCCCCTGTGGCTGCTCTTCCACCTCCACCCGCCCTCCCTCGCTACGAGTCTTCCTGCTGCCTCTTCCTCTGTTGCCATCATTGCCACGCATCACCCCTCTACTACCTCGCCTCCTCCATCTTCTCTTCTTCTTCGTCGTAATGGTTCGGACGCTGTGACTCTTCCTAGGGATGAGGCGGGGTTGGCTGAGGAGCTTCCTTCAACGTTTTCCTCCTCCTCCTCTTCTTCCTCCGTCTGGGAGGGCACGACGATGTTGTCTAAAGTGTCGGTGAGGTCGACGACTGGGACTGTGAGTGGCTTCTACAACGACGACGATGCCTTCTTCTCTTCATCCTCCTCGTCCTTGTCCTCCTCACCGTCCTTCTCCTCCTCTACCTCCTCCTCCTCTTCCTCCTCTCAGCGCTGGCAGCAGCCCGTGGTCCACACGGCGGGCTACGCCTTTTTCCTCTTCCTGCTGACGGCCTTCTGGACTCTGGCTCAGTGCATCGTGGTGGTCATGGGCGTGGAGAGGTTCCTGGCCCTCCGAGCTCCTTTCTTCTACACGGCTCGATGCACGTGCTCGACCTTCCTCCTGGTCCTGGCAGCCCTGGCTTTGGCCTCCTGCTGCGTCGCCCTCTTCCACCTCCTGGTCCAACTCTCCGAGGTAAAGAACGACGAGGACGTGGATCACCATCTCCCTGTTCTCCTTCTCCACCCACCAGTGTTCGCCGGGTTCTTAGACTCTCGTTCCTTGGCGCACAACGTCTTCACGCTGGTGCAGGGTCTTCTGTGGACGGGGGTGCTGCTCCTGTGCAACTGGGGCGTGACGCGCGAGCTGCGGAAGATGGAGGAGAGTGTGACGGTGGTGAGGGGAGGCGGTGTCAAGGACCAGGGGCACCAGGGGGACTACCTCAAGCAGCTCAGTCTGGTGCACGGCGCCGGGAGGGAGTTCGCGCGCTTCATGATGGCTGTCAACGTAGTGTTCCTCTTGTCCTCCTGCCCCAACCTGGTGAGGTCTTCGTATGTGGGTGGTGGGTGGGGGGGTTGTTGTTGTGTTTGTGGTGGTTGTTGTTGTTGTTGTTCTTCTTCTCCTCCTTGTTCTTGTTGTTGTTGTTGTTGTTCTTCTTCTTCTTCTCAATTTCATTATTGTTGTTGTTGCTGTTCTTCTTCTTCTTATCATTATCATTGTTTTTGTTGTAGTTCTTCTTCTTCTTCTTCTTGCTGTTCTTGTTTTTGGTTTTGTTGTTGTTGTTGTTGTTCTTCTCATTATGATGATGATGATGATGATGATGATTATCATTATTGTTGTTATTCTTTTTGTTGGTCTTCTTCTTCTTCTCGTTATGATGATGATGATGATGATGATGATGATGATGATTGTTGTTGTTGTTATTCTTCTTCTTCTTCTTCTTCTCATTATCGTTATTATTGTTGTTGTTGTTTTTTTCTTCTTCTTCTTCATATCATTATCATTGTTGTAGATGTTGTAGTAGTTGTTGTTGTTGTTGTTGGTGGTGGTGGACTGAGACAAAGACAGACAGACAGACAGACAGACACACACACACACACACACAGACACACACACACGCACACACACACACACACACACACACACACACACACACACACACACACACACACACACACACACACACACACACACAGATCAACCGACAGACAGACAGAGACACAGAAAGACAGGGAGAGAGAGAGAAAGAGAGAGCGAGACACAGAGACACAGACACAGACAGACAGAGACAGAGACAGACAGACAAACAGAGAGACAGACAGAAACAGACAGAAAGACAGTTTTCAGGGCCGGTCGTTGTCCGCCGGGCTGTGTAACTCCTAAGTGTCTCATCTTGACTTCAAGAAAGCCTATTACCCGGCCAGAGGAAGAGCAAAATGGCAGGGAATCTGATCCGACCATTTCTCTAGAAAAAACGAACGAGGTCATTGCGGGACCCTCGATCGTTCGGGTGGGGAGATAATTAAAGGACGCGATCCACTTGAGGACACTGCCCTACGACAGTCATGTTACGTAATGTGTTTCCATGGCAACGGACAGGAAATGACATCACAGCTTGGGGGGGGGGGGCAGGGGGGGGGGGGGGAGGGGGGGGGGGGGGAGGGGGGGGGGGCGTGGGGAGGAGTGTCTTATAGACGTGGCCGTAGAGTTTGTGTTTAACGACCTGTCGGATTTCGGTTTTAACCCCTTCCCTGTCAGCTGCTGATAAGTATGCTAGCTCACCGAGAGACAACGTACATGATAGTCATCCGTGTCCGTCTATGACCATCGGAACAGCAGAGGAGGTAACTCAAATCAAATCAAATCAAATTATGGTGCTTAGAGCCTCGCCGACCACTAAGGCCATCTCAAGGCTATCGTCACATTAGCACCTACTTCAAGTCAAGAGTTAAAACAAAAAACAACAACAACAAAAAACAAAAACAAAAAAACAAAAAAACTCGTTACCGATATAAGCTTTCCTCTCAAAGTTTAACTCTCTCCATACGAACGGCGAAAGAGACGACGTTAACAGCGTTTCACCCCAGTTACCATCATCAAAATATTACAAGCGGAAGGCTCTTATACTGAGGAGGTGAATGTTGACAAAGAATACGACAATTCTTACGACGGAATCTAAAGGTTGGGTCATTCAGACACCCACTAGACATCCGAGGGGTCTGTGTAGAGGAGAAGAGAGGACTGGCCGTACTGAGTGAGTTAAAAACATTCCAGAGTTTTAAAACCTTCAAATCTGATTAAAAATGTTCACTTCTTTCAAGAAGTCCATCAGCGTCCACGGAGGGACATCACGAAACGAAACAAAATCTTCAGAGAATCCGCCGTGTAATGTCTGTGTCTAACGTCAAAGAGGCAACTACTGCCCTGGCCATCTGGGTCAGAACTGACTATAGTGGAGAGGTGTCTTGCCCAAGTTACATCCCCACTCTTTCAGACATGACGACTTTAAGAAAATCGGCGTTTGGACGACCCCCAAAGACCAACTAGCCCCCAGGGCTGCAGCACTAAGAGCCAGTGCAATATTGCCTCCAGTTCTGAGACTCACAGTCCTTCACAAAAGAAACTGAGCTGTGAATAAATTCCCGTTGCAGTGGAGAAACCATTGATCATACAGTGAGTGCTGTTTGCCCAACTGTAAGCTTATGTTATGTCGTATGACGTGACCAAACCATGCCATCTCCCGTCGTTTGACAGTCGCCAGCAGTGGTTCTTGGGGCCCAACAAGGGTCCGACAACGTCAAGGAATGGACCAAAATGACGATGCCAGATCTCCTCACGACAGCTGCCAACAGAACGGCGTGGCGAACTATGACATCTTCCTCATGTACCCCCAACGACCCCAGCAGTCGAGGGAATGAGTGAAGTGAAGCTTATGTCAGTATGTGATGTAAGCCAAGCGTAGAGCCTTTGACTGAAATAAGACATGCCTTACATTCTTCATGTCAGTCGCCATTCTGTATCTGGGGTTTCTCTTCTTGGAACTGGGGTATTTTTTGTTCAGCGAAATCAAGAACTCATTCGTTAAGGACACCACATAGTTTCCTTTTCCAACACCAGTAATTTCTTGCCATGCATTCATGTGTCTTGATTGATATTTGCCAATGGTATGTTTAACAAAGTTATTACAGGAAAACAGTGCAGTGACACGTAGTGCAAACGTGCTGTGGAGGCACACATAGGACTGTCAGTTTGAATAACGCCGCGAGCAAGTGAAAGCTTGCCGTGAAGCAGTCATCGTAACCAGCTGGAACTATAACGGACGAACCCTGGTGTGGCCGTGTATGGGGGAATCTAAATAAGCGGCGTGGAAAACGGTGCAGATGATGGGGCAGCAAAAAACAAAACAAAACAAACAAACAAACAACAACAACAACAAAACCAAACAGCAACAACAACAAACAAACAAACAAAAAACGAAGTTACCGCTTCGCGCTGTACTGAAACGAGTGGCAAAATGGCTGATTGAACACTTCCGCTGGCTTCAGTGCTTTCCAGGCATGTGCTATCAACCTATTTTTAGACCAGTGGACCCGGACCCTTCCATTCCCAGTGCAGTGGATCGTCATTGAGAAGAGCAGACCATCGGCGCTGGTGAGGAAGGAATTTGACACTGGCCTCAGGCCATTAGCTCAGCTGAGTTCGAAAGCCTCTTGGACAAAGTGTTGGCGACCTTGTTAATCCTGTCCAATGGCGCTCAGAAAATAAATCTAGCAAATCGTTTGGCATCAGTCGTCACCATCCGCTTCCCGAGGCGTTGTTCCTCAGCCAAATCGAGTAGGTCTGCAGACACGGAAAGAGGTGTTTTATTCTATTTTATTTTATTTTTTTATTTTATCTTTATTTTCTAGTTGAATGTTAGAATGATTAAGACGTCTATCTGCCAATAAAGTGTCCGTGAGGGTCAAGGGTACGATATATCGGGTGTCCCCCAAAAAGTCAACCGTTTTTGACAAGTATTTTCTCAGTGATAGAGAAACCGAATTCATTGAAAATTTTCACACAGTAACCTTAGGATATCATCAACAAGTCTGCAAATTATCTAAAAGTTTGGACTTAAATTATGCGAGTATTGTCAAATTCAAAACAGCATGTCAAAAAATCCAGTATCAGA